>NC_141879.1:633825875-633976041 GCF_056163025.1 Triticum urartu
AAGTTGACGGTGCGGTCAGGCGTCTTGAAGCACTTTCGAAGCTGAGAGACATGGAACACATCATGAACATTTGCAAAGTTTGAAGCAAGCTCGAGCTGATAGGCGAGGTCGCCTCTCTTGCTGACAATCTTGAAAGGTCCCACGTATCTAGGGGCAAGCTCCCCTTTGATACCGAAGCGACGAGTACCTTTCATAGGAGAGACGCGGAGGTAAACATGATCTCCGATCTCGAAAGCCAAATCATGGTGCTTACTATCATAGTAGCTCTTCTGGCGGGATTGGGCTGCTTTGAGGTTATCACGAATGACTTTGCACATTTCTTCTGCCTCTGTGATTAAGTCATTACCCAGCAGCTGACGTTCACCGGTTTCAGACCAGTTGAGAGGGGTACGACACTTCCTGCCATACAGAATTTCAAATGGGGCCTTGCCCGAACTTGCTTGAAAACTGTTGTTGTATGAGAATTCAGCATAAGGAAGACAATCATCCCACTTCATGCCGAAGGAGATCACACAAGCCCTGAGCATATCTTCAAGAATCTGGTTGACACGCTCGACTTGACCGCTTGTTTGAGGATGGAAAGCAGTGCTGAAACGGATGTTGGTGCCCATGGCCTTCTGAAAAGAATCCCAAAACTTGGAGGTAAAGATGCTGCCACGGTCTGAAGATATCACTTGAGGAATACCGTGCAGAGAGACAATTCGAGAGGTATAGAGTTCCGCCAATTGAGCTGCAGTGATCGACTCTTTGATAGGCAGAAAATGAGCCACTTTGGTGAGCTTGTCGATGACGACGAATATAGCATCATTGCCACGCTTGGACTTTGGAAACCCAGTCACGAAGTCCATTTCAATGTGGTCAAACTTCCATTCTGGAATGGCAAGAGGTTGGAGGAGACCTGCTGGCCTTTGGTGTTCTGCCTTCACTCTTCTGCAGACATCACACTCGTTCACGAATTGAGCGATCTCGCGCTTCATTCGAGTCCACCAATAAGCTTGCTTGAGATCCTGATACATCTTCGTACTCCCAGGGTGGATGGAGAGGAGAGAATTGTGAGCCTCGTTCAAGATCACTTTACGAAGTTCACCTTTGGGTACAACAATTCGATCCTCGAAGAAGAGAGTGTCCTTGTCATCAAGGCGGTAGCACTTGTACTTGGACTGACTCTTGGCAATCCCAATCTTCACCTTTTTCACCATAGCATCAAGAAGCTGGGCTTGGCGAATCTGGTCTTCTAAGGTAGGAGAGACTTGAAGGTTGGTGAGGAAACCTTGAGGAACAACTTGCAGATTCAGTTTGCGGAAAGCTTCACAAAGCTCGGGTTGATACGGCTTAAGAATCAGACTGTTGCAATACGCTTTCCTTCTCAACGCGTCAGCGATCACATTTGCCTTGCCTGGAGTATACTCGATACTCGGATTATACTCTTGAATCATTTCGATCCATCGAGTTTGCCTGAGGTTGAGATTAGGCTGCATGAAGATGTACTTGAGACTCTTGTGATCAGTGAAAATATCCACTTTTCTTCCCAATAGAAGATGTCTCCAAGTCAACAAAGCATGCACAACTGCCGCCAACTCTAGATCATGAGTGGGGTAGTTCTTCTCATTAGGCTTCAACTGGCGAGAGGTATAAGCAACAACTTTCTTCTCTTGCATCAAAACTGCACCGAGACCTTGGAGAGAGGCATCACAAAAGACCTCGTACGACTTGGATTCATCAGGCGGAGTCAAGACTGGAGCAGTGATCAACTTCTCTTTCAAAGTGTTGAAAGCAATATCACACTCCGGAGACCAAACGTACTTGACGTGCTTCTGAAGAAGATTTGAGAGGGGCTTCGCGATCTTAGAAAAGTTTTCAACGAATCTTCGGCAATAGCTTGCGAGACCGAGGAAACTTCGGAGTTGCTTCATGTTCTGAGGAGGTTCCCAATTCACAATTGCAGACACCTTCTCAGGATTCACGGCAATGCCCTTGGCAGAGATGATATGACCAAGATAAAGAACCTCATCGAGCCAAAATTCACACTTGGAGAACTTGGCGTAGAACTGGTGTTCCCTGAGCTTATCCAGAACCAAACGCAAATGCTTGGCATGATCTTCCTTGTTCTTGGAGAAAACCAGAATGTCGTCGAGATAGACCAAAACGAAGTCATTGGTGTAGGGGTTGAAGATGAAGTTCATCATGCGAGAGAACGTCGGAGGAGCGTTGACGAGGCCAAAAGACATGACAGTGTATTCATATGAGCCAAAGCTTGTTCTGAACGCCGTCTTGGGAATATCTTGCTCACGGATTCAAATCTGATGATAACCCATACGGAGATCAAGCTTGGAGAATACTTGGGCACCCTTGAGTTGTTCGAACAGCTCATTGATGTTGGGAAGTGGGTATTTGTTCTTGATGGTCTTCTTATTCACTGGACGGTAATCAACACAAAGTTGGTCCGATCCATCCTTCTTCTTCACAAAAAGAACACCACAACCCCACGGAGAAGAACTAGGACGGATGAGACCCATTCTTTCTTGCTCATCGAGTTGTTTCTTCAGCTCCTTCAACTCTTCAGGTCCGAGCTTGTAAGGACGCTTGCATACAGGTTCTGTGCCGGGCTCAAGATCAATAACGAATTCAACTGGCCGGTGCGGAGGCATTCCTGGGAGCTCTTCTGGAAAGACGTCTTGATACTCACAAACGACTGGAATTTGCGAGATAGCATCCAATTCACCCTTCTCATTGAGAGAAAACAGATGGATGGTATCATCACGAGCGGCAAAGACAATAACATCCTCAGACGAATGAGTCAATTGAATCTGCCTGGCTGCACAATCAAGCTGAGCCTTGTGCTTAGAAAGCCAATCCATTCCGAGAATAAGATCAATATCCGAGTCACCAAGAACCGTAGGAGAAGCAAGAAATTTGTAGTCACCCAAAGTGATAGTAACATCCGGAACGATGGAGTTAGCATGCATGCGCTTACCAGGAGAGACAACTGCTAAAGGACTAGGCAAAACTCGTGAAAACGATTCATGCCTAGATGTGAACGGTCTCGAGATGAAGCAATGCGATGCACCAGTGTCAAAAAGAACTCTTGCAGGAATATCGTTAACAGGAAGGTTACCCATGATCACATCTGAAGAATCCTCTGCCTGAGCTGCGTTCATCAAGTTGACCTTGGCATGCTTGGGATTGTGCTTGACCACAGCTGTACTTGCCGATCTGACAGGAGGAGGAGGAGGAAGACGCCTCTGGTTGGTACACTTGTTGGCATAGTAACCCTTCTCTTGGCACTTGTTGCACGTGACCTCAGAAAGCGGACGGTGGTACGGAGCACTCGATCTTGGAGGTTGAGACGAAGTCTTGTTCTGAAAGCCTGGGTTGGGTGGGTGGGAGAAACCACTGCCACCTTTGCTCTTCTGCTGATATGGCTGACGGAATGGAGGAGGAGGAAGCCAATACTTCTGCTGCTTGGCCACTTGAGTAGAGGAAGACGGAGTAACATCTCTGGCACGCTTCCTGGAAGCATCACACCTCAACTGAGCAGCCTCTTGCTTCAGTGCCATGTTGTAGAACTCATCATATCTCAACGGCTCAAAGAGGACAAGAGCGAGCTGAATTTCTTCACGGAGACCACCCCTGAACTGATAGATCATGCTCTTCTCATCAGGGACATCCTGCTTGGCAAATCGGGCGAGCTTCTGGAACAACTTGTTGTAGTCATAGACAGACAAAGAGCCTTGCTTCAGATTGCGGAATTCCTGACGCTTACTCTCAACCACACTTTGAGGAATGTGATGAGCGCGGAAATCTTGACGGAAATCATCCCAAGTGATCAAACGTCCACCTCTGGAATCCTTGTACTGCTGGAACCATTCTGCTGCTGATCTTTGAGCTGGAAAGAAGCGAACTTGATGTAATCTTCAGGCCTGATGTGACGCCCCCGATTCAATCGTACACTAATCATACACACAAACGTGTACGATCAAGATCAGGGACTCACGGGAAGATATCACAACACAACTCTACAAATAAAATAAGTCATACAAGCATCATATTACAAGCCAGGGGCCTCGAAGGCTCGAATACAAGAGCTCGATCATAGACGAGTCAGCGGAAGCAACAAAATCTGAGTACCGACATAAGTTAAACAAGTTTGCCTTAAGAAGGCTAGCACAAACTGAGATACAGATCGAAAGAGGCGCAGGCCTCCTGCCTGGGATCCTCCTAACTACTCCTGGTCGTCGTCAGCGGGCATCACGTAGTAGTAGGCACCTCCGGTGCAGTAGGAGTCGTCGTTGAAGGTGGCTTCTGGCTCCTGGGCTCCAACATCTGGTTGCGACAACCAGGTAGAAGGGATAGGGGGAAAAGAGGGAGAAAGCAACCGTGAGTACTCATCCAAAGTACTCGCAAGCAAGGAACTATACTACATATGTATGCATTGGTATCAAATGGAATAAGGGTTTCATATGTGGACTGAACTGCAGAAAGCCGGAATAAGGGGGGGTAACTAATCCTGTCGAAGACTACGCTTCTGGCAGCCTCCGTCTTGCAGCATGTAGAAGAGAGTAGACTGAAGTCCTCCAAGTAGCATCGCATAGCATAATCCTAACCGATGATCCTCCCCTCGTCGCCCTGTGAGAGAGCGATCACCGGTTGTATCTGGCACTTGAAAGGGTGTGTTTTATTAAGTATCCGGTTCTAGTTGTCATAAGGTCAAGGTACAACTCCCAGTCGTCCTGTTACCGGAGATCACGGCTATTCGAATAGATTAACTTCCCTGCAGGGGTGCACCACATACCCCAACACGCTCGATCCCATTTGGCCGGACACACTTTCCTGGGTTATGCCCGGCCTCGGAAGATCAACACGTCGCAGCCCCACCTAGACCAACAGAGAGGTCAGCATGCCGGTCTAAACCTAAGCGCACAGGGGTCTGGGCCCATCGCCCTTAGCACACCTGCACGTTGCGTACGCGGCCGGAAGCAGAACTAGCCCCCTTAATACAAGAGTAGGCTTACGTTCCAATCCGGCGCGCGCCACTCAGTCGCTGACGTCACGAAGGCTTCGGCTGATACCACGACGCCGGGATACCCATAACTACTCCCGCGTAGATGGTTAGTGCGTATAGACCAAATGGCCAGACTCGGATTAAATATCCAGATCTCGTTAAGCGTGTTAAGTATTCGCGAACGTCGACCAGGGCCAGGCCCACCTCTTTCCTAGGTGGTCGGAACCTACCCTGTCGCTCCGCCTCAAGATCCACTCGCGGGTGCTCCTCAAGCCGACCCGTCTTTAGTCACGACATGTATCATGTATAAAGTATATAGTATATACCCGTGATCAACTCCCGAGTGATCACGGCCCGATAGTATAGCATGGCAGACGGACAAGGATGTAGGGCCACTGATGAAAAACTAGCATCCTATACTAAGCATTAGGATTGCAGGTAAGGTAACAACAGTAGTAGCAAGGACAGGCTATGCATCAGTATAGGATTAACGGGAAGCAGTAACATGCTACACTACTCTAATGCAAGCAGTATAGAGAAGAGTAGGCGATATCTGGTGATCAAAGGGGGGGCTTGCCTGGTTGCTCTGGCAAGAGAGAGGGATCGTCAACTCCGTAGTCGTACTGGGTAGTAGCGGTGTCGGTCTCGGTGTCTATCGAGAGAAGAGGGGGGGAGAAACAATAAATATATAAGCAAGCATATGCATAGTGATGCAAGACATGACAAGTAACGGCGTTAGAGGTGCCCTAACGCGGTAGTAGGTGATACCGATGAAAGGGGATGACATCCGGGAAAGTACCCCCGGTGTTTCGCGTTTTCGGACCGGTGAACCGGAGGGGGAAAGTTGCATGTTCGCTATGCTAGGGATGGGTGGTGGATAAACGGGCTACGTATCCGGATTCGTCTCGCCGTTCTGAGCAATTTTCATGTTGAAAATATTTTAATCCGAGTTACGGATTAAAAGATATGATTTTCTAAAGATTTTATTAATTTCTGGAATTTAATTAATTAT
The DNA here is from genome assembly GCF_056163025.1 of Triticum urartu. Lineage (NCBI taxonomy): Eukaryota > Viridiplantae > Streptophyta > Magnoliopsida > Poales > Poaceae > Triticum > Triticum urartu. The sequence continues at coordinate 633,831,890 of NC_141879.1, forward strand.
TTAAATTAATTCGAAAAAAACAGATTAATGACATCAGCATGATGTCATGCTGACATCAGCAGTCAACTCTGTTGACTTGGTCAACCTGACCAGTGGGTCCAGTGGGACCCACCTGTCATACACTGTTTATGTTAATTAGGGTTTAGTTATCTGCTTAGTCTAATCTAATCAGGATTAATTAGTTTAGTTAATTAATTAGGTTAATTAAGCAAGATTAATTAAGTTAATTAATCCCTTAATTAATTAATTAATTTAATGATTTTATTTATTATTTATTTTTAATTCTTTTTCTTTTTTTTTTCAGGGTGGGCCCCGTTCGGTCAGTGGCCTAGGGCCATAGCGGGCGTGTGGTTGCCCGCGATGCGGTTACGGGCGCCCCGTGCGGGGCCAAGCCCGTCCGGGGGGCGAGGCAACCAGGGCACGGTGGGTGTCGCCGGCGAGCGGTGGGGTGCCGGGGTTGGCCGCCGGCGCGGCGGTGGCCTGCGGGGCCAGAGGCGGGGCACGGGACGAGCAGAGGCGGCGCGGTTCAGGTGACGGCGCGGGCAAGCCGATGAAGAAGTAGGGGAGGCGCGCGCCGGGGCGAGCAGCGGCGCGGGAGCAGCGCAGGCACGGCCCGGCACGGTTGGCGAGGGAGACCGCAGCCGGGGCGAGGCGAGCGTGGCCAACACTGGCGGCAGCGGCAGCGAGGCGTGCGTGGCCGGGCACGCAGCGGTGAGCGGGGCGATGCGGAGTGGTGTAGGCGTGCGCGGGCGCGTGCGTGCGTGAGCGGCGGACGAGGCCATGGCCGATGCGGCGACGGCGGAAACGGCGAGGGTGGGCGCGCGCGGAGGACGGGGGCCGGCTGGTGGGCGCAACGCGCGGGCGTGAGGGGAGAGGGCGCGACCACGGCAGAGATAGGAGGGAGGGGGGCTCACAGAGGAGGAGTAGGGCACGGGCAGTGGGCGCGGGGAGGAGGACGGGGACGGCGGCGTCGTTGGAGATGACAACGGCGATGGCGTCCGGCGAGGAGGCGTGGTCGAGGCAGCGTGAGGAGGAGACGAGGAGGCCACGGATCCGGCGACGAAGCTTGGCAGCGGGCAGCGGGCCGCGGAATCCACGGGCGGCAACGGCGACTGCGGCGAGGCGCGGTCGGGGTTGAGCCCCGATCCAGATCGGGGGCGAGAGGGACGAGAGAGTGGGGTGGGGATCGTGCGGGAGGGGAGTTAGGGTTTCGGTCGGGGTGGGGTTAGTAGGAGGGGAGGTGGGCCGGCCTGGTGGGGTGGCCGGCTGCCTGGTGGCCGGCTGGGCCGAAGCCCAGCGAGGGAGGGGGGGTTGTTCTCCTTTTTTTTATTTTGTTTTCTGTTTCTATCTTTTCTTTTATTTATTTCCTCTTCTGTTTTAAATCATTTTAAATTATTTAGGCATTTTATAAAATTGTGAACCTTACACCATAATTATCTTGGTAATATTTGGCAACCACCGAACATTTTTGTTTTAATTTTTTTTTTTTGAAAACTTTTATTGTTTTCTTTTATTTAAATTTTGAACTTGTTTCGGTTCTGAACTATCGAGAGTTTACCACAGTAAGAGTGGTGACGAGGCATCATTAGCAGAGGTTACTGTAGCTTAATTACCCGGGCGTTACAAAACTCCTCCACTACAAGAAATCTCGTCCCGAGATTTAGGAGGTAGAAGGAAACAACGCGGGGTATTCATCACGCAGGCGATCCTCGCGTTCCCAAGTGGCTTCGTCTTCAGAGTGATTCGACCACTGGACTTTGAGGAATTTGATCGCCTTCTGACGTGTGCGGCGTTCAGCTTGGTCGAGAATGCGGACCGGATGCTCTTTATAGGAGAGGTCCTGTTGCAATTCAAGCACTTCATGATCCACTGCTCGAATTGGGTCCTTGAAGCAGCGTCGGAGTTGTGACACATGGAACACATCGTGAACCTGAGAAAGGTTCGGCGGAAGCTCCAGTTGATATGCCACTTTACCACGCCTTTCGAGAATAGTGAAAGGACCAATATAGCGGGGAGCTAGCTTTCCCTTGATCCCGAAGCGGTGAGCACCCTTCATTGGTGTAACTCGAAGATAAGCCTTTTCGCCAGGTTGATAGACCATGTCTTGGTGATGACGGTCATACTGACTTTTCTGACGTGACTGAGCAGTCTTGAGATTCTCGCGAATAATGCGAACTTGTTCTTCGGCCTGTTGTATAATATCCGGACCAAAGAGTGGACGTTCCCCAGTTTCTGACCAGTTCAGAGGGGTTCGACACTTTCGTCCATATAGCACTTCGAAGGGGGACATCTTTAGACTAGCTTGATAGCTATTATTATAAGAGAACTCGGCATATGGAAGAGATTCCTCCCATTTCTTGCCGAATGAGATTACACAAGCTCGAAGCATGTCTTCGAGAACTTGGTTGACACGTTCAACCTGTCCTTGCGACTGAGGATGGAACGCAGTACTGAACGACAGATGAGTCCCCATAGCTTCTTGGAAACTCGCCCAAAACCTTGAAGTGAATAAGCTGCCACGGTCTGAACTGATAACCAGTGGGATACCGTGAAGTGAAACAATTCTAGCCATGTAGAGAGTAGCAAGCTGACTAGCAGTGATTGTCTCTTTGACCGCCAGGAAATGGGCAACTTTGGAAAGCCGGTCAATGACGACAAGAATAGCATCATTACCTTTCTGCGATTTGGGAAATCCAGTGACGAAGTCCATTTCAACATGGTCCCATTTCCATTCAGGAATAGAGATAGGTTGCAGAGTTCCAGCAGGCCTTTGATGCTCTGCTTTGATTCGGCGACAAACGTCACACTCAGCAACATAACGAGCAATGTCCTGCTTCATATTAGACCACCAGAATCTTTGACGAATATCCTGGTACATCTTTGTACTACCAGGATGGATGGACAGAGGCGTATCATGGGCTTCTTGCATAACCCTTTTAGTCTTATCCAGGTTTTTCTTCGAACATGGTACCACTAGGCGGCCTTTGAAATACAAGGCGCCATCGTCGGCGATCGTGAAGAATGAGGGCTTTCCTCTTTTGAGGTCGCGCTTAATCTTGAGGACTTCATCGTCACATTTCTGAATCCATTTGATGGTGTCCACAAGATCTGGTTTCGCAACCAGGGTATTGAGAGAACCCTTGGAAACAACATGGAGGTTCCGTTTGGGAAAACCTTCGGGAGGGGGAGCGAGTGATCCCGGGGGAACAATATGGAGGTTCAGCCTTCTAAATTCTTCGGTAAGTGAGGGCTGAACTTTGTGGACCTGGAGGTGGTTGCAGTAAGACTTGCGGCTCAGGGCATCAGCCATTACATTAGCCTTGCCGGGGGTATATGATATATCCACGTCAAAGTCTGCAACAGTCTCCATCCATCTTTGCTGACGGAGGTTCAGGTCTGGCTGAGTAAACAGATACTTCAGACTTTGATGGTCGGTGAAGATCTCGCAACGATTACCGAGAAGGTAATGTCGCCACTGCTTCAGTGCATGAATGACAGCAGCAAGCTCGAGATCATGAACCGGGTAGTTTTCTTCGTGAGGGCGCAGTTGACGAGAGGCATAAGCAATCACTCTGCGCTCCTGCATTAGGACACAGCCTAATCCTTGGCGGGAAGCGTCGCAGTAAATGACGAAGTCCTTCTTAGTATCAGGTGGTGCAAGCACAGGGGCTGAAGTCAACTTTTCTTTGAGCGCCTGGAAACTTTCCTGACACTTGTCTGTCCAGTCAAACTTGACACCCTTATGCAACAGATTAGTCAGGGGCCTGGCAATCTTGGAGAAGTTCTCGACGAATCGACGGCAGTAGCTGGCGAGACCGAGGAAACTTCGGACTTGCTTGACGTTCTTCGGAGGAGTCCAATCGAGAATAGCTTGAACTCGTTCAGGGTTGACGGCAATACCATCCTTGGAGATGACATGCCCAAGATAGGTTACTTCGGGGAGCCAGAATTCACACTTGGAATACTTAGCATATAGTTGATGTTCTCGAAGCTTCTCTAGCACAAGACGCAGATGTCCAGCATGTTCTTCCTCGTTCTTGGAAAATACAAGGATATCGTCCAGATAAACCACGACGAACTTGTCGAGGTAATCCATGAATATATAATTCATCAGACGAGAGAAGGTGGCTGGAGCATTCGTTAAACCGAATGACATGACGGTGTACTCGTATGATCCATACCGAGTCACGAAGGCAGTTTTTGGGATGTCCTCTTCACGAACACGGATCTGGTGGTAACCCAACCTCAAGTCGAGTTTGGAGAACACTGATGAACCAGCCAGTTGATCATAAAGATCATTGATCCGAGGAAGAGGGTATTTATTCTGAATGGTAGCTTGGTTTATAGGACGGTAGTCTTGGACCAATCGGTTTGTCCCATCCTTCTTCCTAACAAAGAGAGAAGGTGCTCCCCAAGGAGAGCAACTAGGACGAATGAAACCTTTGACAAGAGATTTGTCGATTTCCTCCTTAAGTTCAATGAGTTCATGCGGCGGCATCTTATAGGGTCGTTTGGCTATAGGGGTGGTGCCGGGTTTCAAGTCGATGATGAATTCGATAGCTCTAGCAGGGGGAATCCCTGGAAGTTCTTCTGGGAAGACATCTTGGAATTCACGAACGACGGGAATGTTTTCAATGCCCTCGAGTGGTGCAGCGTTCAACGCATTCAAGGCATAAAGACGTGCCTCGGCGTTCTGAACTAGATGAGCTTGGTAAGCTATTATTTCGTCAGAAGGGTGTAGCAGATGGACGACCTTAGTGGCGCAAAATATAGAAGCAGTATGCGCTTTCAACCAATCCATTCCCAGAATGAGGTCGATGTTAGACGACTTCAGGATAATGGGAGAGGCATAGAATTCCAGCCCTTCTATTTCCACGGGGACATCGATGCCAACCAGTGAGGTTTGACATTGTCCCACGGGGGTTTTTACCAATACCGAAGCGTTCATCTCCTCACATTTAACGTCATGCTTGTATGCAAAATCTTCTGACATGAATGAATGCGATGCCCCTGAATCGAATAAAACAGATGCAGGTACTGAGTTTACGAGGAGTGTACCCATCACGGTAGCAGGCTGGTCTAGAACTTCATTGAGATCAACATGGTTGGCATGAACACGACCATAAGACTTGGCACTGTTGTTGCGAGGCTGGTTGCTTCCACGGCCAGTTGCTGGGAGGGCCAGTTAATTCTGGTTTTGATTGCAATCCCTAGCACGGTGACCTGGCTGACCACACTTGTAGCAGAGGCCATTATTGGGAGTGGGAACAGGAGCTTGTGGTGGTGGAGCTGGAAGTCTTGTCTGCCTAGTTGGAGGAGCAGGCAGACGAGGTGCAGCATAGGACTGCCTTGGGCCAGGTGCATCCGGCTGGTACATGCTGTTGGGGATCCATATCTTGCGCTTCTGCGAGGACGGGCCCGAAGATGAGCCCGTGTCACGGCTGCGCTTGTGAGAGCTCTGGTATTCCTGCAGACCAGTTTCGACGTTGATGGCTTTGTTCACCAGAGTGGCGAAATCAGCAAAGTCGTGCACTAGAAGTGCGAGCTTGATGTCAGCTTGAAGGCCATCACGGAACTTCTCCTGTCTGCGTGCATCAGTTGCGATGTCTTCTTCAGCATAGCGGGACAAGTCAAGAAACTCCCGCTGGTAAGCTTCCACAGTTTTATTGCCTTGGGTGAGGTTGCGGAACTCACGCTTCTTCCGGTCCATAACTCCCTGAGGAATGAAGCGAGCACGGAAGGCAGCTTGGAAGTCTGGCCAGGTGATGATTGTTCCAGCTGGCAGAGTACGCCTGTGGCTATCCCACCATTGAGCTGCGGGTCCCTTCAGGAAGAAGGAAGCAAAGGTGACATAGCTGGCAGGGGCTACATCAGCAGACTCCATCTCATAGGTGATGTCTCGGAGCCAGTCATCAGCATCCAGAGGCTGAGTTGAGCTGCGGTACACCGTTGGGTTCAGGCGCATGAAATCCTGCAGAGTTACTGGGGCTGGCTGCTGGTTCATATTGGGGCGAGGAAACTGAGCCATAATATTCTCCATGAACTGACGATTCAGCTCAAACTGTTGCATCATCCCAGCCATGTACTCAGGTGGTGGTGGGGCGTTGCCACCACGACCACGACCACGACCACCTGGTCTAACCATCCTGCTAATATATAACAGGGGTAGTTCAGTATTGAGAAATGTGCAAAGACGAGAATCATTCATGATGAAACATGCACAACGAAAGCAGCACGATAGATACTACATAGTAGTCGGCATATCTTACAAAAGAGATCATGCATGGAGTTCGTTACACAGAGTCTGGTACATAGACTAAGACATCATAGGCGGCACACAGGCTCGCGGCGAATGCAGCTAACACTAACAAGCAAGTCTACGTCAGTCCCATGCGGTACTGCGGAGGTAGGTGTAGCCCGACAGCTGGTAGTGACGCGAAGGGAAGACCTCCACGCGAGTAGCCTGGGGCCCACGGATACTCTGGTGCGGAACCCGATGCGCAGGTGGCAGGAGAGGACCCAATGCAGGAGAGTAGCCTCCCACATCTGGCCAGCCGACGTCCTGGGGCATCACGGTCCGGGCAGGGTAGATCGCAGAACGCGACAGCTCCCCAGATCCGACGAAGGGGTGCAACATCGTCAGAGCACGATAGAGGTGCTGACGAGTGGTGTACAACTCGTGGCGAAGAGCTCGGTTAGCTCGATCCAGCCCATCAGCATGCAGAACCAGGTTCTAATGGTAGAAGGGCTCTCGGGTGACAGTGGAGTAGGCAGCAGTGTAGTATCCCTCCGCACCAACATCGGATGCGATAGCAATGTGCCTGAAGGGGGAGGTATCCAACTCCTGATACTCTCCACGGAGACGTGTCAGAGCAGCATAAGCAGCATCGTGGACCGCCATATCGATAGTCACTCCAACACCATGAGCAGTGTGCAGCACGGTAGTGGAGTCATACTCCCGAGAGTAGAGGTGGACGATGGCACGGTACTGCTCCTGGTTGAAGTCCTGATACTCCTCATAGACGGTGTACTCAGGGTGCCAGCGATAACCCAGATAGGTCATCATCTCAACCAACACAGCAGGTGATCCTGAGGCACCAATGGCCGTCGTGTGGCGCACGACCTGCCCCGTGGGTTCCATCTGAAAACAAAGATGTTTTCACAGGAGTCAAATGACAATGTGGATAATGTTCAAGCACTACTCTAAAGAATAACTAGGGCTTATCCAACTTTGGGGTGAGCGTGGTCACGGGAACCTAGTGTTAGAGTTAGTAAAATCGTTTAACCCGAGTAAAAGAGGGTTCAGAGTCCCAGAGTAAGGATCGAGGAGTAAAAGATCCTAATACCACCCAGATGGCGACGTGGGCCCGTAAGGCACAACGTCATGTTAGTAAAAGGGTTTTGTAATATCTAGACTCGACTTCGGCCAAGGAGTGTGGAAGGGGGGTTCCTACAGGCAGTCGGCTCTGATACCAACTTGTGACGCCCCCGATTCAATCGTACACTAATCATACACACAAACGTGTACGATCAAGATCAGGGACTCACGGGAAGATATCACAACACAACTCTACAAATAAAATAAGTCATACAAGCATCATATTACAAGCCAGGGGCCTCGAAGGCTCGAATACAAGAGCTCGATCATAGACGAGTCAGCGGAAGCAACAAAATCTGAGTACCGACATAAGTTAAACAAGTTTGCCTTAAGAAGGCTAGCACAAACTGAGATACAGATCGAAAGAGGCGCAGGCCTCCTGCCTGGGATCCTCCTAACTACTCCTGGTCGTCGTCAGCGGGCATCACGTAGTAGTAGGCACCTCCGGTGCAGTAGGAGTCGTCGTTGAAGGTGGCTTCTGGCTCCTGGGCTCCAACATCTGGTTGCGACAACCAGGTAGAAGGGATAGGGGGAAAAGAGGGAGAAAGCAACCGTGAGTACTCATCCAAAGTACTCGCAAGCAAGGAACTATACTACATATGTATGCATTGGTATCAAATGGAATAAGGGTTTCATATGTGGACTGAACTGCAGAAAGCCGGAATAAGGGGGGGGGTAACTAATCCTGTCGAAGACTACGCTTCTGGCAGCCTCCGTCTTGTAGCATGTAGAAGAGAGTAGACTGAAGTCCTCCAAGTAGCATCGCATAGCATAATCCTAACCGATGATCCTCCCCTCGTCGCCCTGTGAGAGAGCGATCACCGGTTGTATCTGGCACTTGAAAGGGTGTGTTTTATTAAGTATCCGGTTCTAGTTGTCATAAGGTCAAGGTACAACTCCCAGTCGTCCTGTTACCGGAGATCACGGCTATTCGAATAGATTAACTTCCCTGCAGGGGTGCACCACATACCCCAACACGCTCGATCCCATTTGGCCGGACACACTTTCCTGGGTTATGCCCGGCCTCGGAAGATCAACACGTCGTAGCCCCACCTAGACCAACAGAGAGGTCAGCACGCCGGTCTAAACCTAAGCGCACAGGGGTCTGGGCCCATCGCCCTTAGCACACCTGCACGTTGCGTACGCGGCCGGAAGCAGAACTAGCCCCCTTAATACAAGAGCAGGCTTACGTTCCAATCCGGCGCGCGCCACTCAGTCGCTGACGTCACGAAGGCTTCGGCTGATACCACGACGCCGGGATACCCATAACTACTCCCGCGTAGATGGTTAGTGCGTATAGACCAAATGGCCAGACTCGGATTAAATATCCAGATCTCGTTAAGCGTGTTAAGTATTCGCGAACGTCGACTAGGGCCAGGCCCACCTCTCTCCTAGGTGGTCGGAACCTGCCCTGTCGCTCCGCCTCAAGATCCACTCGCGGGTGCTCCTCAAGCCGACCCGTCTTTAGTCACCACATGTATCATGTATAAAGTATATAGTATATACCCGTGATCAACTCCCGAGTGATCACGGCCCGATAGTATAGCATGGCAGACGGACAAGGATGTAGGGCCACTGATGAAAAACTAGCATCCTATACTAAGCATTAGGATTGCAGGTAAGGTAACAACAGTAGTAGCAAGGACAGGCTATGCATCAGTATAGGATTAACGGGAAGCAGTAACATGCTACACTACTCTAATGCAAGCAGTATAGAGAAGAGTAGGCGATATCTGGTGATCAAAGGGGGGGCTTGCCTGGTTGCTCTGGCAAGAGAGAGGGATCGTCAACTCCGTAGTCATACTGGGTAGTAGCGGCGTCGGTCTCGGTGTCTATCGAGAGAAGAGGGGGGGAGAAACAATAAATATATAAGCAAGCATATGCATAGTGATGCAAGACATGACAAGTAACGGCGTTAGAGGTGCCCTAACGCGGTAGTAGGTGATACCGATGAAAGGGGATGACATCCGGGAAAGTACCCCCGGTGTTTCGCGTTTTCGGACCGGTGAACCGGAGGGGGAAAGTTGCATGTTCGCTATGCTAGGGATGGGTGGTGGATAAACGGGCTGTGTATCCGGATTCGTCTCGCCGTTCTGAGCAATTTTCATGTTGAAAATATTTTAATCCGAGTTACGGATTAAAAGATATGATTTTCTAAAGATTTTATTAATTTCTGGAATTTAATTAATTATTTAAATTAATTCGAAAAAAACAGATTAATGACATCAGCATGATGTCATGCTGACATCAGCAGTCAACTCTGTTGACTTGGTCAACCTGACCAGTGGGTCCAGTGGGACCCACCTGTCATACACTGTTTATGTTAATTAGGGTTTAGTTATCTGCTTAGTCTAATCTAATCAGGATTAATTAGTTTAGTTAATTAATTAGGTTAATTAAGCAAGATTAATTAAGTTAATTAATCCCTTAATTAATTAATTAATTTAATGATTTTATTTATTATTTATTTTTAATTCTTTTTCTTTTTTTTTTCAGGGTGGGCCCCGTTCGGTCAGTGGCCTAGGGCCATAGCGGGCGTGCGGTTGCCCGCGATGCGGTTACGGGCGCCCCGTGCGGGGTCAAGCCCGTCCGGGGGGCGAGGCAACCAGGGCACGGTGGGTGTCGCCGGCGAGCGGTGGGGTGCCGGGGTTGGCCGCCGGCGCGGCGGTGGCCTGCGTGGCCAGAGGCGGGGCACGGGACGAGCAGAGGCGGCGCGGTTCAGGTGACGGCGCGGGCAAGCCGATGAAGAAGTAGGGGAGGCGCGCGCCGGGGCGAGCAGCGGCGCGGGAGCAGCGCAGGCACGGCCCGGCACGGTTGGCGCGGGAGACCGCAGCCGGGGCGAGGCGAGCGTGGCCAACACTGGCGGCAGCGGCAGCGAGGCGTGCGTGGCCGGGCACGCAGCGGTGAGCGGGGCGATGCGGAGTGGTGCAGGCGTGCGCGGGCGCGTGCGTGCGTGAGCGGCGGACGAGGCCATGGCCGATGCGGCGACGGCGGAAACGGCGAGGGTGGGCGCGCGCGGAGGACGGGGGCCGGCTGGTGGGCGCAACGCGCGGGCGTGAGGGGAGAGGGCGCGACCACGGCAGAGATAGGAGGGAGGGGGGCTCACAGAGGAGGAGTAGGGCACGGGCAGTGGGCGCGGGGAGGAGGACGGGGACGGCGGCGTCGTTGGAGATGACAACGGCGATGGCGTCCGGCGAGGAGGCGTGGTCGAGGCAGCGTGAGGAGGAGACGAGGAGGCCACGGATCCGGCGACGAAGCTTGGCAGCGGGCAGCGGGCCGCGGAATCCACGGGCGGCAACGGCGACTGCGGCGAGGCGCGGTCGGGGTTGAGCCCCGATCCAGATCGGGGGCGAGAGGGACGAGAGAGTGGGGTGGGGATCGTGCGGGAGGGGAGTTAGGGTTTCGGTCGGGGTGGGGTTAGTAGGAGGGGAGGTGGGCCGGCCTGGTGGGGTGGCCGGCTGCCTGGTGGCCGGCTGGGCCGAAGCCCAGCGAGGGAGGGGGGGTTGTTCTCCTTTTTTTTATTTTGTTTTCTGTTTCTATCTTTTCTTTTATTTATTTCCTCTTCTGTTTTAAATCATTTTAAATTATTTAGGCATTTTATAAAATTGTGAACCTTACACCATAATTATCTTGGTAATATTTGGCAACCACCGAACATTTTTGTTTTAATTTTTTTTTTGAAAACTTTTATTGTTTTCTTTTATTTAAATTTTGAACTTGTTTCGGTTCTGAACTATCGAGAGTTTACCACAGTAAGAGTGGTGACGAGGCATCATTAGCAGAGGTTACTGTAGCTTAATTACCCGGGCGTTACACCTGACGTTGCTGCATTCAAAATGCTTGCCCAGATCCACAAGCCAATCGTCAGCATCGGAAGCCTCAACACAATTGATGAATGTCTTTGGACCATTTGCGAGGAACTGGTTCAGTGTAGCAAAGTGGTGCTGATTGTTGCCTTGATTCCCTTGCCTTCCTTGATTGTGCTCTTGGAGGATTTGCATGATCAGCTGTGTGTTTGCATTAGTAGTGGCCATCACAGCTTGCCATGCTTCCGGAGGAGGAGGAGGTGGAGGCGGATCAGGATTCGGAGTCATGCCCGTTGGAGGAGCCATCCTGAAGAGGTTGACCACCATTAGCACATTGATAGACAAAATATTGAAGCTGAATCCAACGGAATGAAAATTGCAACATAGTCTTCACATCCGAACAAAAGAACGAATGTATTTCTCTTGAAGTGGTCACACATCCCTAAATTGCAAAGCCACGTAGAATTAGGTAGGAGAATTAAATCAACAAGGTACGGATCAAGAACGAATAATCGGTAAGAAATCCCAATCTCAAACCAATATCCGTGTAAGAAGAACTAGAGCTACAAGAATTCCCACCTATGAAACTCCCGAAATTTTCCGGTTATGCAATCAGGTGTTGGGGATACAGGGGAAGCATAATATCTCACCCAAACTAGCAATACCTACATCCAGCTGTATCCATCCTTCAACACATAACCAAGAAACCTTTGGAAACCATCTACCTCAACCTTCGAAAAGCATCCGTTATACAAGTTATGGCGATACTCCCGAACTCCCGCCCCAATACTGGGTGGCGTCGAGGTTATCTCACCAACGAACTGCATAAAAGAGACTTTCGATGTCGGCGAACATATCTCAAGTATTCCAGAATTGCAACGGTAAAATTATGATGACAATACCTCAGAGCTCAACTCCCCGGGACACTTCCACTAAACCCCTGACAGGAGGCACCAAGACAGTATTCTCATCATAAGCCATCGGAACAAATCCAAGATACTCGCGTGATCCTAAAAAATATTTAGTGAAATTTGAGAAGAGAAGAGTCAAAACTCTACGTCAGGATGCCTTACCAGAGCGATGAGGAGACTGGGAAGTAAAAAGAATTCCTAAGCTCTCCGATATATAATTCCTAAATGACTCAAAAAAATTTTCTAGACACAACTCGGCTTCTAAAAACGATCAAGCAATGGGGCTCCTAAGGTCGGGGAAGGCTCTGATTACCAACTTGTAACGCCCTCGATGCGGCTATAGCTCCCACGTGTCGAGGCACGACTTAGAGACATAACCGCATTGAAAGCAATGTCGCAAGTTAGGAAATCATCACAAACATCCCATGTAATAAATAATAAAGGGGAGATACATAGTTGGCTTACACTCGCCACGTCACATCAAAGTACATAAATAACATCCATCAAACAGACACTCATGGCCCGACTACGGCGCCAAAATGGAAAAGAACCCAACATGTGACAAGGCCCTGAATCGAACCCCAACTAGGCACCACTACTGATCATCCGGAAAAGACACATAGTATCGCTGAGAGTCCTCGTCGAACTCCCACTTGAGCTCATAATCGTCACCTGGAGCGGAAACACCTGGACCTGCATCTGGAGTTATAGTATCTGTGAGCCACAGGGACTCAGCAATCTCGCACCCTTGCGATCAAGACTATTTAAGCTCATAGGAAGGATAGGCAAATATATGTGGAGCTGCAGCAAGCGACTAGCATATATGGTGGCTAACTTATACGCAAAAGAGAGCGGGAAGAGGAGGCAATGCGCGAGCGAGAATCTAGAAGAACAACTTACGCAAGCATAACTCCAACACCGTGTCCACTTCCCGGACTCCGCCGAAAAGGGGCCATCACGGTAACACACCCGGTTGATTCATTTTAATTAAGTTTAGTTCAAGTTATCTACAACCGGACATTAACAAATTCCCATCTCCCCATAACCGCGGGCACGGCTTTCGAAAGTTCAATCCCTGCAGGGGAGTCCCAACTTAGCCCATGACAAGCTCTCACGGTCAACGAAGGAATAGACCTCCACCCAAGACACACCGATCAGACTCGGTATCCCGGTACAACAAGACAATTCGACAGGCCAAAACTAAACCAGCAACACCGCCCGAATGTGCTGACAAATCCCGATAGGAGCTGCACATATCTCTTTCTCAGGGCACACTCAGATTGTCCTAGGTACGGGTAGGCCAGCCCAGAGTTGCCCCTGGTGGCCACCGGCAGCTGACAGTTGGACCAACACTCAGAGGAGCACTGGCCCGGGGGGGTTAAATAAGATGACCCTCGGGCTCCGGAAACCCAAGGGAAGAAAAGAATAGGTGGCAAATAGTAAAACCAATGTTGGGCATTGCTGGCAAAGCTTTAATCAAGGCGAACTATTGAGGGGTTCCCATTATAGCCCAACCGCGTGAGGGACGCTAAAATCCGGGAACATAACACCGATATGACGGAAACTAGGGCGGCAAGAGTGGAACAAAACACTAGGCGAGAGGCCGAGCCTTCCACCCTTTACCAAGTATATAGATGCATTAAGATAACATAGCAATATAATGATATCCCAACAAGTAAATAAATGTTCCAACAAGGAACGGCTCCAATCTTCACCTGCAACTAGCAACGCTATAAGAAGGGGCTGAGCAAAGCGGTAACATAGCCAATCAACGGTTTGCTAGGAACATGGTGGGTTAGAGGTTCAACATGGCAATTGGGAGGCTGACAAGCAAAAGGTAGGCATCGAAGCATTGGCATAGCAAGAGCGAGAAAACTAGCATAGCAAAGATAGTAGTGATTTTGAGGGTATGATCATCTTGCCTGCAAAGCTGTCAAAGTTGACTGGATCCTCAAAAGCACACTCAACGGGCTCCTCGGTATCGAACTCGTCTCCCGGCTCTACCCAAACAACACAAACAAACAACAAAGATACAATCAACCACGTGCAAGGACAAACAGAAGATGCAAAGATGGTATGCTATGCGGGATGCGATGCGGGATGCAAAATGCAAGACGTGACAGGAAAAACATGAACCTGGCCTCAACTTGGAAAACCAAGTGTGCCACTGGATAGAGGGGATGAAATCGCTTGAAAACGATATAAAGATCATTGGGATCGGAGCTACGGTTTGGAAATGGCAAGCGTTTTAAGATATGAAGCGGTCTGCGATATACAGCAAGTAGGCATCTAAACGCAACGAAATGAACATGCTACAGCCACCAAACATGACAACAAAAGACATGGCAGTGATTTACTCAAGATGCTTAACAAAACACTAGCACTGAGCCACGGCCAATTCATCCATTATGAGGTTCAAACAAGCATGGCAAAAGCGAATAAGCAAAACAGATTTCAGACTTGGTGAAATTAACACTAGTCTGAAATTTCAGACCACGATGCTCTCTTCGGAGCAGCAAAACAACATGATACAAGACCTGATCATGACAAGTAAGAACATGCCATGGAGCTACTCAACAAGCTTAACAAAACACCCAAAGTGACCTGGGGCCAAAAGGGTTCACAAAAATACTCTAACGAGCACACGAACATAGATAAAACACAATCAGTTTTCAGACAGTGAAAACTGAGACATGCTGAAACTTAACTCACGAAGGCATGTAAACGAGCTCGATGCACTCACTACGGTGCAAGTCATGGCAAGGCAAGCATACATACAGTAAGAAGACACAAAATTCTAGCTAGACATGGCAAGAACAATGGCATAGCATGCATGGATCAACTACAATAGCTCCGGCAAAATCGCAAAATAGTTAACGATCTGCCCAAAAACACAACGATGCAAAAGTTGAGCTCGATTGACTCAAGCTAGGGTGCACCAAACTAGCAAGTAAAGACATGGATGGATAGATCATAACAAGATTAACAGAAGTCCCTTACTGATCATTCTCAAAAGAGGCACGGATCACTAGGAAACAAGCTGAACATAAGGCATCATGAACTAAAAATCCCAGACTTAGTGAAAATCACTAAGTCCCTGAAAACAGATTTCTCAGGTGCCCCTCTTTGCAAGCTTGCACAAGTCACCACACACATCCTAAAAATACATGGGTTGCACCTCTAGAAAGAAGACAAAATGCTTAACAAATCATCTCAAGGACTCACAGGCATATCATGCATACATTAATCATGGCAAAAATGACAAAAGTCTAGGATGAACTAAGGGATCTGACATTTAACTCATGATGCCTCCTTCTAGCAGCATTTCGGGCATCAAGATGAGCTCAAATGAAAATGATGCAATGGAATGAAATGATGTAATCGTCGAGGCGAAGATTTTGATATATTATATGTCCAAAACGGAGTTACGGATGCGGAGACATCACTGGTCAAAGGTAGCATAAAAGATTAAGGGGGAGAGGGAAAAGTCAACCGTCGCTAGGGTTTACTGTAGCACATATCTGGATCGCGCGCGCGGCACTGTTCATGCACTGTTCATCGGCGCGGACCTCGAGAACTCCGGCGAGGTGGGAGGCTCCGGCGAGGTCGGCCGGTGGAGTGGGTGGCCGTGGGGGCGGCGGCCGGCGACGAGGCGCCTGGGGCGGCGCTGGACGGCGGGCGGTGGCCGGTGGCGAGGAGCGGCGACGAGGTGCGGCGGTGCCGGCGATGGTGCTCGCGGTGACCAGTGTCAAGGAGCCTGCCGGCTCGGGGAAGAGGACGGCGGCGCGGGCGAGTGGAGGACGGCGGCGCGGATCTGGCCCGTGGGGGCGAGGGGCGGGCCTCCCGCGGGCCGGCGGGCTTCGGCGGCGCGGCGAAGTGGTCCGTGCCACGTGGCGGCAGGCGAGTGGGCGGGCTGCTGCGGCGGACGCTGTCCGGCCGGGGGCGGACACATCCGTCGGTGCGGGGATCTTTTTTTTAGAACTAGGGTTTCGAGGGGGAAGACGAGATCCGAAAATGGAGGGGGGTATATATAGGCATAAGTAGAGCTAGGAGAGTCCAAATGAGGTGCGGTTTTCGGCCACGCGATCGTGATCGAACGCTCTAGGACATGGAGCAGAGTTTGGTGGGTTTTGGGCCAAAATGGAGGGGTGTTGGGCTGCAACACACACGAGGCCTTTTCGGTCCCTTGGTTAACCGTTGGAGTATCAAACGAAGTCCAAATGATACGAAACTTGAGAGGCGGTCTACCGGTAGTAAACCAAGGCCGCATGACAAGTCTCGGTTCAATCCGGAAATGTTTAATCCCCACACACGAAAGAAAGCTAGAAATGACCACCGGAGGAGAACGAAGCGCCGGAATGCAAAACGGACAACGGGGAAAATGCTCGAATGCAAGAGATGAACACGTATGCAAATGCAATGCACATGATGACATGATATGAGATGCATGAAGAACGAAAACAACACACACGAGACAAAGACCCGAACCCGAGAAATAAATATAACTTAACGCCAGAAACGGCAAGAGTTGGATACAAATTTGGAAAGTCGTATCTGGGGTGTTACAAGCCATTCTTGGAATCCGGGCCCACCATCGCTTCTCCATAGCTCGTAGGTTCATTGTTGTCTAGCAACATGACTTCCAAGACATGATTACGTACCACTCTGAAGTAGTATGCATCCTTGTCGTCCTACAAGGTTTTGGTAGTGACTTGATCCGAAGTTTCATGATCACTATCATAAGCTTCCACTTCAATTGGTGTTGGTGCCACGGGAACAACTCCTTGTGCCCTGTTATACACTAGTTGAAGTAACGGTTCAATAACCTCATCAAGTCTCCACCTCCCACTCAATTCTTTCGAGAGAAACTTTTCCTCAAGAAAGGACCCGATTCTAGAAACAGTCCCTATTGCTTTCGGATCTGAGACAGGAGGTATACCCAACTGTTTTGGGTGTCCTATGAACATGCATTTATCCGCTTTGGTTCGAGCTTATCAGCCTGAAACTTTTTCAAATAAGCGTCGCAGCCCCAAACTTTTAAGAAACGACATCTTAGGTTTCTCTGAACCATAGTTCATATGGTGTCGACTTAAAGGGAATTGTGTGGTGCCCTATTTAAAGTGAATGTGGTTGTCTCTAATGCCTAACCCATAAACTATAGTGGTAATTCGATAAGAGACATCATGGTATGCACCACATCCAATAGGGTGTAGCTATGGTGTTCGGACACACCATCACACTATGGTGTTCCAGGCGGCATTAGTCGTGAAACAATTTCCACAATGTCTTAATTGTGTGCCAAACTCGTGACTCGGATATTCATCTCTATGATCATATCATAGACATTTTATCCTCTTGTCACGATGATCTTCAACTTCATTCTGAAATTACTTGAACCTTTCAATAATTCAGACTTTTGTTTCATCAAGTAAATAGCATCTACTCAAATCATCTGTGTGAAGTAAGAACATAACGATATCCACTACTTGCCTCAGCACTCATTGGACTGCACACATCAAAATGTATTACTTCCAACAAGTTGCTTTCTTGTTCCATCTTACTGAAAAACGAGGCCTTTCAGTCATCTTGCCCATGCGGTAAGATTTGCATGTCTCAAGTGATTCAAAATCAAGTGAGTCCAAAGATCCATCAACATGGAGCTTCTTCATGTGTTTTATACCAATATGACTCAAATTGCAGTGCCACAAGTATGTGGTACTATCATTACTATCTTATATCTTTTGGCATGAACATGTGTATCACTACGATCGGGATTTCAATAAACCATTCATTTTAGGTGCAAGACCATTGAAGGTATTATTCAAATAAACAGAGTAACCATTATTCTCCTTAAATGAATAACTGTATTGCGATAAACATAATCCAATCATGTCTATGCTCAACGCAAACACCAAATAACAATTATTTAGGTTTAACACCAATCCAGATGGTAGAGGGAGCGTGCGATGTTTGATCACATCAACCTTGGAAACACTTCCAACACATATCGTCATCTCACCTTTGGCTAGTCTCCATTTATTTTGTAGCCTTTTATTTCGAGTTACTAACACTTAGCAACTGAACCGGTATCTAATACCCTGCTGCTACTAGGAGTACTAGTAAAGTACACATTTAATATAATGTATGTCCAATACATACTTCTGTCAACCTTGCCAGCCTTCTCATCTACCAAGTATCTAGGGTGGTTCTGCTTCAGTGACCGTTCCCCTTATTACAGAAGCACTTAGTCTCGGGCTTGGGTTCAACCTTGGGTTTCTTCACTAGAGCAGCAACTGATTTGTCGTTTCATGAAGTATCCCTTTCTTGCCCTTGCCCTTCTTGAAACTAGTGGTTTTACTAACCATCAACAATTGATGCTTCTATTTGATTTCTACTTTCGCGGTGTCGCGAATAGCTCAAGGATCATATCTATCCCTGATATGTTATAGTTCATCACGAAGCTCTAGTAGCTTGGTGGCAGTGACTTTGGAGAACCATCACTATCTCATCTGGAAGATCAACTCCCACTCGATTCAAGCGATTGTAGTACTCATACAATCTGAGCACATGCTCAACAATTGAGCTTTTCTCCTTAGTTTGCAGGCTTAGGAAACTTGTCAGAGGTCTCATACCTCTTGACGTGGGCACTAGCCTGAAATCCCAATTTCAGTCCTTGGAACATCTCATATGTCCTGCGATGTTTCAAAAACGTCTTTGGTGCCTCAATTCTAAACCATTTAGCATTACGCACTAAACTATCATGTAGTCATCAAGACGTGTATGTCGGATGTTCGCAACATCCACAACCGACGCTCGAGGTTCAGCTCACTGAGTGGTGCATTAAGGGCATAATCCTTCTGCGCAGCAATGAGGACAATCCTCAGTTTATGGACCTAGTCCATATAATTGCTACTATCAACTTTCAACTAAATTTTCTCTAGGAACATATCTAAAACAGTAGAACTAAAGCGTAAGCTACGACATAATTTGCGAAGTCCTTTTGACTATGTTCATGATAATTAAGTTCATCTGATTATTTAATGAACTCCCACTTAGATAGACATCCCTCTAGTCATCTAAGTGATACATGATCCGAATCGACTAGGCCGTGTCCGATCATCACGTGAGACGGATTAGTCATCATCGGTGAACATCTTCATGTTGATCGTATCTTCTATACGACTCATGTTCGACCTTTCGGTCTTCTGTGTTCCGAGGCCATGTCTGTGCATGCTAGGCTCATCAAGTCAACCTAAGTGTATTGCATGTGTAAATCTGGCTTACACCCGTTGTATTCGAACGTTAGAATCTATCACACCCGATCATCACGTGGTGCTTCGAAACAACAAACCTTCGCAACGGTGCACAGTTAGGGAGAACACTTTTCTTGAAATTTTAGTGAGGGATCATCTTATTTAAGCTACCGTCGTTCTAAGCAAATAAGATGTAAAAACATGATAAACATCACATGCAATCAAATAGTGACATGATATGGCCAATATCATTTTGCTCCTTTTGATCTCCATCTTCAGGATGCCATGATCATCATCGTCACCGGCATGACACCATGATCTCCATCATCGTGTCTTCGTGAAGTTGTCTCGCCAACTATTACTTCTACTACTATGGCTAACGGTTAGCAATAAAGTAAAGTAATTACATGACGTTTATGTTGACACGCAGGTCATAAATAAATTAAGACAACTCCTATGGCTCCTGCCGGTTGCCATACTCATCAACATGCAAGTCGTGATTCCTATTACAAGAACATGATCAATCTCATACATCACATATATCATTCATCACATACTTTTTGGCCATATCACATCACATGGCATATGCTGCAAAAACAAGTTAGACGTCCTCTAATTGTTGTTACAAATTTTTACGTGGCTGCTATAGGTTTCTTAGCAAGAACGTTTCTTACCTACGCCAAAACCACAACGTGATATGCCAATTTCTATTTACCCTTCATAAGGACCCTTTTCATCGAATCTGATCCGACTAAAGTGGGAGAGACAGACACCCGCTAGCCACCTTATGCAACTAGTGCATGTCAGTCGATGGAACCTGTCTCACGTAAGTGTACGTGTAAGGTCGGTCCGGGCCGCTTCATCCCACGATGCCGCCGAATCAAGATAAGACTAGTAACGGCAAGTAAATTGACAAAATCGATGCCCACAACTATTGGAAATATGCCCTAGAGGCAATAATAAATTGGTTATTATTATATTTCACTGTTCATGATAGTCGTTTATTATCCATGCTAGAATTGTATTGATAGGAAACTCAGATACATGTGTGGATACATAGACAACACCATGTCCCTAGTAAGCCTCTAGTTGACTAGCTCGTTGATCAATAGATGGTTACGGTTTCCTGACCATGGACATTGGATGTCGTTGATAACGGGATCACATCATTAGGAGAATGATATGATGGACAAGACCCAATCCTAAGCCTAGCACAAAGATCGTATAGTTCGTTTGCTAAAGCTTTTCTAATGTCAAGTATCATTTCCTTAGACCATGAGATTGTGCAACTCCCGGATACCGTAGGAGTGCTTTGGGTGTGCCAAACGTCACAACGTAACTGGGTGGCTATAAAGGTACACTACAGGTATCTCCGAAAGTGTCTGTTGGGTTGGCACGAATCGAGACTGGGATTTGTCACTCCGTGTAAACGGAGAGGTATCTCTGGGCCCACTCGGTAGGACATCATCATAATGTGCACAATGTGACCAAGGAGTTGATCATAGGATGATGTGTTACAGAACGAGTAAAGAGACTTGCCGGTAACGAGATTGAACAAGGTATCGGGATACCGACGATCGAATCTCGGACAAGTATCGTACCGCTAGACAAAGGGCATTGTATACGGGATTGACTGAATCCTTGACATCGCGGTTACCGAATGTTGTTCGGAGTCCCAGATGAGATCCCGGACGTCACGAGGAGTTCCGGAATGGTCTGGAGGTAAAGATTGATATATAGGAAGTATGGTTTTGGCCACCGGAAGTGTTCCGGGCATCACCGGTGATGTACCGGGACCACCGGAGGGGTCCGGGGGTCCACCGGGAGGGGCCACGAGCCCCGGAGGCATACATGGGCCAAGTGTGAGAAGGGACCAGCCCCTAGGTGGGCTGGGGCGCCTCCCCACCAAGGCCCATGCGCCTAAGGGGAAGAGGGGGCAAACCCTAAGGGCAGATGGCCCCTAAGGCCCATGCCTGGTGCGCCTCCCTCTTCCCCTGCCCTTGGCCGCCTCCCAGATGGGATCTGGGGGCTGCCGCCACCCCTAGGGAGGGAACCCTAGGTGGGGGCGCAGCCCCTCCCCTCCCCCTATATATACTTGAGGTATGGGGCTGCCCAACACATGTGATTTTGCTCTCCCTGTTGGCGCAGCCCTACCTCTCTCCCTCCTCGTCTCTCGTAGTGCTTGGCGAAGCCCTACTGGAGTCCCGCGCTCCTCCACCACCACCACGCCTTCGTGCTTCTGCTGGATGGAGTCTTCCCCAACCTCTCCTTCTCCCCTTGCTGGATCAAGGCATAGGAGACGTCACCGGGCAGTACGTGTGTTGAACATGGAGGTGTCGTCCGTTCGGCACTAGGATCATCGGTGATTTGGATCACGACGAGTACGACTCCATCAACCCCGTTCACTTGAACGCTTCCGCTTTGCGATCTACAAGGGTATGTAGATGCACTCTCCTTCCCCTCGTTGCTAGATTACTCCATAGATTGATCTTGGTGATGCGTAGAAAATTTTGAATTTCTGCTACGTTCCCCAACAGTGGCATCATGAGCTAGGTCTATGCGTAGTTTCTATGCACGAGTAGAACACAAAGCAGTTGTGGGCGTCGATATTGTCAATTTACTTGACATTACTAGTCTTATCATGATTCGGCGGCATCGTGGGATGAAGCGGCTCGGACCGACCTTACACGTACGCTTACGTGAGACTGGTTCCACCGACTGACATGCACTAGTTGCATAAGGTGGCTAGCGGGTGTCTGTCTCTCCCACTTTAGTCGGATCGGATTCGATGAAAAGGGTCCTTATGAAGGGTAAATAGAAATTGGCATATCACGTTGTGGTTTTCGCGTAGGTAAGAAACGTTCTTGCTAGAAACCTATAGCAGCCACGTAAAAACTTGCAACAACAATTAGAGGACGTCTAACTTGTTTTTGCAGCATATGCCTTGTGATGTGATATGGCCAAAAGGATGTGATGAATGATATATGTGATGTATGAGATTGATCATGTTCTTGTAATAGGAATCACGACTTGCATGTCGATGAGTATGACAAACGGCAGGAGCCATAGGAGTTGCCTTAATTTATTTATGACCTGCGTGTCAACATAAACGTCATGTAATTACTTTACTTTATTGCTAAAGTGTTAGCCATAGTAGTAGAAGTAATAGATGACGAGACAACTTCAAGAAGACACGATGATGGAGATCATGATGATGGAGATCATGGTGTCATGCCGGTGACAACGATGATCATGGAGCCTCGAAGATGGAGATCAAAAGGAGCAAAATGATATTGGCCATATCATGTCACTATTTGATTGCATGTGATGTTTATCATGTTTTACATCTTATTTGCTTAGAACGACGGTAGCTTAAATAAGATGACCCCTCACTAAAATTTCAAGAAAGTGTTCCCCCTAACTGTACACCGTTGCGAAGGTTCGTCGTTTCGAAGCACCACGTGATGATCGGGTGTGATAGATTCTAACGTTCGAATACAACGGGTGTTAACGAGCCTAGCATGTACAGACATGGCCTCGGTACACATGCGGAACACTTAGGTTGACTTGACGAGCCTAGCATGTACAGACATGGCCTCGGAACACGGAAGACCGAAAGGTCGAACATGAGTCGTATAGAAGATACGATCAACATGAGATGTTCACCATTGATGACTAGTCCGTCTCACGTGATGATTGGACACGGCCTACTCGATTCGGATCATGTTTCACTTAGATGACTAGAGGGATGTCTATCTGAGTGGGAGTTCATGAAATTAATTTGATTAGATGAACTCAATTATCATGAACATAGTCTAAATTATCTTCGCAAATATGTTGTAGATAAATAGCTCACATTGTAGCTCCCTGTTTCAATACGTTCCTAGAGAAAGATTAAGTTGAAAGATATTGTAAGCAATGATGCGGACTAGGTCCGTAGTCCGAGGAGTGTCCTCACTGCTACACAGAAGGCTTACGTCTTTGATGCACCGCTCGATGTGCAAACCCCTACAACGTCGTCTGTGGATGTTGTGAACACCTGACAGACACATTCTGATGACTACCTGATAGTTTAGTGCACCATACTTTATGGCTTAGAATCGAGATTCCAATGACGTCTTGAATGCCATAGAACATATGAGATGTTCCAAGAGCTGAAATTGGGATTTCAGGCTCATGCCCGTGTTGAGAGGTGTGAGACCTCTGACAAGTTCTTTTGCCAACAAGATGGAGGAGAATAGCTCAGCTAGTGAGCATGTGCTCAGAATGTCTGGGTGCTACAATCACTTAAATCAAGTGGGAGTTAAACTTCCAGATAAGATAGTGATTGATAGAGTTCTCTAGCCACTATCACTAAGCTACTAGATCTTCCTGATGAACTATGACATGCAAGGGATGGAATTGATCCCGGAGCTGTTCGCGGTGCTTAAGACCGCAAAAGGTAGAAATCAAGAAGGAGCATCAAGTGTTGATGGTTTAACAAGACCACTGGTTTCAAGAAGGGCAAGGGCTAGAAGGTAAACTTCATGGATGGCAAACCAGTTGCCGCTCCAGTGAAGGAACCCAAGGTTGAACCCAAACCCGAGACTAAGTGCTTCTATTGTAAGGGGAACGGGCACTGGTAGCGGAATTACCCATGGGCCTCCTCTTCAGCATCTGGTTCATACTCTGAGTCGCTGCGATCATCAGCAGCTCGTGCATTTTGTGTCGGTTGCACATTAGAGGCACTAGGGTATACAAGGCTACGAGCTAAGCTTTTTATGTCTTTAAGATACTCCCTCTCTATAGCCTTGCGTTCCGCAATCCTTGCATCCCTTTCCTTCAAATACACCTCACCCTTGCGTTTCTGTTCTGCAAGATATTAGCTGCTATGCATATCACTCTCCAGAACTGGTGGCATGATTTTAGTAACTGGAGCTGGAAAACATGACAGAGAGTGAACTTAATGAATTGCCAAAAGACCTACCATCCTACATTATCATCACTACATGACTCAAATCTGCTTCAACTTGTTTGGAGGAGTACTTGTAACGTACATGATTACATTAAATTATCTCTTGAAACCTGGCCATCATTGCTAGTAGACAAAAAAAAGCTAAATTGTGTAAAACAGTTGTAAACACGCAGCTCTCCTAACAAGAGTTCATGTGTTCCTTTATACTTAAGCTTAGAATTGATGCTTGTATAATTTGAGATGGCAAATACATTACTATATGATGCTTTTGAGGGTTGTAGAACAGATCGAAATAAATAACATACTTGGAAATATGGAGCGTCCAGAATTCAGTTAAACAAGAACAAGTGCAAACTCATAGACTCAGTCTTTATTCAAGTTTCAAACAAGTGCAGAGTCGCTCTTTATTCAGTTTTGAACAAGAAGAAGTGCAGACTCATAGACTCAGTCTTTATTCAGTTTCAAACAAGTGCAGAGTTGCTCTTTATTTAGTTTTGAACAAGAAGAAGTGCAGACTCAGTCTTTATCTAGAATTCAAAATAAAGAACATACACTGTGAACTCCATATGGTAATATATTGTATCAAGAACAAGAGCAGACTCAATCTTTATTCTATTATGATGATTGTAGGTGAAGACTTTTATGGGGTAGCAGAGCCACAAACAGGGACATGGTCGTTGTATTACAGGAAATCTCATGACAACTGAATAAAGACCAAGTAAATCTTACAGAGCTATTGGATTTGCCACATGGTCGTTGTATTCAGACATGTAAAGAAGTCTCACACCCGTGGGTGCTTTTATCCCCCAAATCGCTTCCCTGATGATCCCCTACGTCTAGAGCTTGGGGTTGGGGTATGACGAGGGCGGGATAAGAAATTTACCGTGAGACGCCGCCGATCGCTGCAATCGTTCGGGAAAGAGATCCGGGTGGGGCGGCCTCCAATCCACTATCGCCGGTTGATGCGGTGGATCCGTGCTCAGCCGGTCGGGCGGCCTCCTCCAATCCGCCGTCGCCGGTCGCTGAAATCAGGGGGGAATGTAGTGGAGTGCTCACGGGGATGGTTGATGTTGGTGGATCCGAGCTCGGACGGTGGGGCAGCCACCCCCAATCTGTCGGCCTTGATCGCCACAGTCGTGATGTCGATTGAATCTGATGAGAAAAATTCCTGGGTGCGCGGTGGTTTTTAGCGGCGCCTGTTCGCGGGGGAAATAGAAGGATAATCTTTGGCTGGGTCTTTGACTGATGGGACACAGGGTGAATGCGGGAAAAATATAGAAAAGTGGATGGAAAATAGTACGTGGGTGGAGGGAAAAGAGTTTTTTTGCGAGGAGATGGTGTATTTTCATAATTTATTTTACTTAATATTATGTAATTAATTTAATTCGAAATAAGTACAAAATGATTATTAAAAAGTAAATCTTACATGAACAATATGATGTGGTATTTTCCACATCACATACTTAAGATCCCTGTAAATAAATATGTCGAAAATTGTTTAGAGGGATCTTAAGTATGTGATCTGGAAAAAAACAAAATGCAAATGAGTGATTATTTTAACTGCTTGTGTAAATAAAATTGGTAAGTTGGGATGATTTTTTTCTTTTTTCTTAGGAAAAATCTGATCTACTCCTTTCAATCATGGCAGTACAATGAATACCAAAAAAATCTAGATTTGTAGACCACCTAGCGACGACTCCAAGCGCTGAAGCGAGACGAAGGCGCGCCGCTGTCATCGCCCCTCTGTCACATCCATAGCTTCTGGTAATGCTTAGTGTTGGCATCTTGCTTTCATCATGTTTAAATTTCAGAGTGAAGTTAAGAATCATCATAACAATAAGATCATGTTCCTACGATCTGATCAAAAAGGGGATTTTCTGAGTTATGAGTTTGGCAAACACTTAAGACATTGTGGAATTGTTTCACAGTTGAAGCCACCTGGAACACCACTGGGTTATGGTGTGTACGGACGTCGTAATCGAACCTTATGAGATATGGTGCGATCTATGATGTCTCTTATCAATCTACCGTTTTCATTTTGAGGTTATGCGTTAGAGACAGATGCATTCACTTTATATAGGACACCATCTAAGTCCGTTGAGATGGCGTCGTATGAACATTGGTTTGGCAAGAAACCAAAGTTGTCGTTTCTTAATGTTTGGGGCTGCGATGCTTAAGGCTTCAGCCGGAAAAGCTCGAACCCAAAGCGGACAAACACATCTTCATAGGATACCCAAAGGTGACAGTTGGGTATACCTTCTATCTCAGATCCGAGGGCAAATTGTTTGTCGCTAAGAACGGGTCCTTTCTCGAGAAGGAGTTTCTCTCGAAAGAATTGAGTGGGAGGAAGATAGAACTTGATGAGGTTGTCGAACCTTTACTTCAACCAGAGAGTGATGCAACACAGAAAGATGTTTTCTGTGGCGCCTACGTGTGTTGAATAGGAAGTTAATGATAGTGATCATGAAGCTTCGGATCAAGTTGCTATCGAACCTCGTAGGTCGACAAGGATATGTACTACTCCTAAGTGGTAAGGTAATCATGTCTTAGATATCATGTTGTTAGACAACAATGAACCTACGAGCTATGGAGAAGCGATGGTGGGCCCGTATTCCGACAAATGGTTAGAAGCCATGAAATCCGAGATAGGATCCATATCAGAACAAAGTATGGACTTTGGTGGACTTGCCCGATGATCGGCATGCCATTGAGATAAATGGATCTTTAAGAAGAAGATGGACGTGGGCGGTAATGTTACCGTCTATGAAGCTCGACTTGTGGGAAAGAGTCTTTTCACAAGTTCAAGGAGTTGACTATGATGAGAATTTCTCACCCGTAGCGGTGCTTAAGTCCGTCGGAATCATGATAGCATTAGCTGTAATTTTTGATTATGAAATCTTACAGATGGATGTCAAAACAAGTTTTCTTACCAGTTTTCGTAAGAAAAGTTGTATGTGATACAATAAAAGGTTTTGTCGATCCTAAGGATGCTAAAAGGTATGCTGGCTCCAGCAATCCTTCTATGGACTAGAGAAAGCATCTCGGAATCGGAATATATGTTTTGATGGAGTGATCAAAGCTTTTAGGTTTATACATTGTTTGCTAGAAACTTGTATTTACAAGAAAGTGAGTGGGAGCACTACAACATTTCTAATAAGTATATGTGGATGACATATTGTTGATCCGAAATAATGTAGAATTTCTGGAAAGCATAAACGGTTGTTTGAAGAGTTTTTTTCAAAGGAAAGACCTGGATAAAGCTGCTTACATATTGGGCATCAAGATCTATAGAGATAGATCAAGACGCCTGATGGTACTTTCAAAGAACGCACACCTTGACATGTTTTTGAAGGAGTTCAAAATAGATCAGTCAAAGAAGGGGTTCTTACCTGAGTTGTAAGGTGTGAAGTTGAGTAAGACTCAAACATTGACCATGGCAGAAGAAAGAGGAAGGACGAAAGGTCATCCCCTATGCTCTTGTCATAGGCTCTATACGGTATGCCATGCTGAAGTACCACACCTATTGTGTGCCTTGCCACATGTCTGGCAAGAGGGTACAAAGGTGATCTAGGAGTGGATCACCAGATAGCAGTCAAAATTATCCTTAGAGGAATAAGGAAATGTTTCTCGGTTATGGAGGTGATAAAGAGTTCGACATAAAGAGTTACGTCGATGCAAGCTTAACACCTATCCGGATAGCTCTGAGTAGAGATACCGGATACGTATAATGGAGCAATAATTTGGAATAGCTCCAAGTGGAACGTGGTAGCAGCATCTACGATATAAAGTTTTGCGAATACATAGGGATCTGAATATGGCAAGACCCATTGACTACAACCTCTCTCACAAGCATAACATGATCAAACCTAGAACTCTTTGAGTGTTTATCACATAGTGATGTGAACTAGATCATTGAGTCTAGTAGACTCTTGGATGTGGGTCACATGGCGATGTGACCTGTGAGTGTTAATCACATGGCGATGTGAACTAGATTATTGACTCTAGTGCAAGTGGGAGACTGTTGGAAATATGCCCTAGAGGCAATAATAAATTGGTTATTATTATATTTCATTGTTCATGATAGTCGTTTATTATCCATGCTAGAATTGTATTGATAGGAACTCAGATACATGTGTGGATACATAGACAACACCATGTCCCTAGTAAGCCTCTAGTTGACTAGCTCGTTGATCAATAGATGGTTACGGTTTCCTGACCATGGACATTGGATGTCGTTGATAACGGGATCACATCATTAGGAGAATGATGTGATGGACAAGACCCAATCCTAAGCCTAGCACAAAGATCGTATAGTTCGTATGCTAAAGCTTTTCTAATGTCAAGTATCATTTCCTTAGACCATGAGATTGTGCAACTCCCGGATACCGTAGGAGTGCTTTGGGTGTGCCAAACGTCACAACGTAACTGGGTGGCTATAAAGGTACACTGCAGGTATCTCCGAAAGTGTCTATTGGGTTGGCACGAATCGAGACTGGGATTTGTCACTCCGTGTAAACGGAGAGGTATCTCTGGGCCCACTCGGTAGGACATCATCATAATGTGCACAATGTGATCAAGGAGTTGATCATGGGATGATGTGTTACAGAACGAGTAAAGAGACTTGCCGGTAACGAGATTGAACAAGGTATCGGGATACCAATGATCGAATCTCGGGCAAGTATCGTACCATTAGACAAAGGGAATTGTATACAGGATTGACTAAATCCTTGACATCGTGGTTCATCCGATGAGATCATCGTGGAGCATGTGGGAGCCAACATGGGTATCCAGATCCCGCTGTTGGTTATTGACCGGAGAGTTGTCTCAGCCATGTCAGCATGACTCCCGAGCCCGTAGGGTCTACACACTTAAGGTTCGATGACGCTAGGGTTATAGGGAAAGTATGTACGCGGTTACCGAACGTTGTTTGGAGTCCCGGATGAGATCCCGGACATCATGAGGAGTTCCGGAATGGTCCGGAGGTAAAGATTGATATATAGGAAGTATGGTTTTGGCCACCGGAAGTGTTCCGGGCATCACCGGTAGTGTACCGGGACCACCGGAGGGGTACGGGGGTCCACCGGGAGGGGCCACGAGCCCCGGAGGCATACATGGGCCAAGTGTGAGAAGGGACCAGCCCCTAGGTGGGCTGGGGCGCCTCCCCACCAAGGCCCATGCGCCTAAGGGGAAGAGGGGGCAAACCCTAAGGGCAGATGGGCCCTAAGGCCCATCCCTGGTGCGCCTCCCTCTTCCCCTCCCCTTGGCCGCCTCCCAGATGGGATCTGGGGGCTGCCGCCACCCCTAGGGAGGGAACCCTAGGTGGGGGCGCAGCCCCTCCCCTCCCCCTATATATACTTGAGGTATGGGGCTGCCCAACACATGTGATTTTGCTCTCCCTGTTGGCGCAGCCCTACCTCTCTCCCTCCTCGTCTCTCGTAGTGCTTGGCGAAGCCCTGCTGGAGTCCTGCGCTCCTCCACCACTACCACGCCGTCGTGCTGCTGCTGGATGGAGTCTTCCCCAACCTCTCCTTCTCCCCTTACTGGATCAAGGCATAGTGGACGTCACCGGGCTGTACGTGTGTTGAACACGGAGGTGTCGTCCGTTCGGCACTAGGATCATCGGTGATTTGGATCATGACGAGTACGACTCCATCAACCCCGTTCACTTGAACGCTTCCGCTTAGCGATCTACAAGGGTATGTAGATGCACTCTCCTTCCTCTCGTTGCTAGATTACTCCATAGATTGATCTTGGTGATGCGTAGAAAATTTTGAATTTCTGCTACGTTCCCCAACAACAACTACTTTGTGTTCTACTCGTGCATAGAAACTACGCATAGACCTAGCTCATGATGCCACTATTGGGGAACGTAGCAGAAATTCAAAATTTTCTACGCATCACCAAGATCAATCTATGGAGTAATCTAGCAACGAGGGGAAGGAGAGTGCATCTACATACCCTTGTAGATCGCTAAGCGGAAGCGTTCAAGTGAACCGGGTTGATGGAGTCGTACTCGTCGTGATCCAAGTCACCGATGATCCTAGCGCCGAACGGGGCACCTCCGTGTTCAACACACGTACGGAACGGAGACGTCTCCCACGCCTTGATCCAGCAAGGAGGAGGGAGAGGTTGAGGAAGAGAGTCCAACAGCAGCACGACGGCGTGGTGGTGATGGAGTGGCAGTTCTCCGGCAGGGCTTCGCCAAGCTCACGCGGAGGAGGAGAGGTATTGGAGGGGAGGGGCTGCGCCAGGTTCAAGGGGGTGGCCGCCCTCCCACCCCTCCACTATTTATAGGTGGGCAGAGAGGGGGCCGGCCCCCCTAGATCCCATCTAGGGTTGGGGGCGGCGGCCAAGGGGGGGAGGAGTGCCTCCCGAGTCAAGTGAAGGCCCTCCCCCTTAGGGTTTCCCCTCTCCCATGCGCATGGGCCTTGGGGGGGCTAGTGCCCTTGGCCCATTAAGGCTAGGGCGCCCCCCTACAGCCCATGCTGCTGTATTGGACGTGGTGGAACATTTTCCGGACCTCCGGACCCCTCCGGAATCCTTCGGAACCTTCCGGAAGCTTCCCGGTACAATACCGGAAAAAACTGAACTTTTCCCGGAACCCGAACAACAACTTTCCATATATAAATCTTTACCTCCGGACCATTCTAGAACTCCTTGTGACGTCCGGGATCTCATCCGGAACTCCGAACAACATTCGGTAATCACATACAAGTCTTCCTAATAACCCTAGCGTCATCGAACCTTAAGTGTGTAGACCCTACGGGTTCGGGAACCATGCAGACATGACCGAGACAACTCTCCGGCCAATAACCAACAGCGGGATCTGGATACCCATGTTGGCTCCCACATGTTCCACGATAATCTCATCGGATGAACCACGATGTCGAGGATTCAATCAATCCCGTATTCAATTCCCTTTGTCCAGCGGTATTGTACTTGCCCGAGATTCGATCGTCGGTATCCGATACCTTGTTCAATCTCGTTACCGACAAGTCTCTTTACTTGTTCCGTAACACATCATCCCGTGATCAAATCCTTGGTCACATTGTGCACATTATGATGATGTCCTACCAAGTGGGCCCAGAGATACCTCTCCATCACACGGAGTGAAAAATCCCAGTCTCGATTCGTGCCAACCCAACAGACACTTTCGGAGATACCCGTAGTGCACCTTTATAGCCACCCAGTTACGTTGTGACGTTTGGTACACCCAAAGCATTCCTACGGTATCCGGGAGTTGCACAATCTCATGGTCTAAGGAAATGATACTTGACATTTGAAAAGCTTTAGCATACGAACTACACGATCTTTGTGCTAGGCTTAGGATTGGGTCTTGTCCATCACATCATTCTCCTAATGATATGATCCCGTTATCAACGACATCCAATGTCCATGGTCAGGAAACCGTAACCATCTATTGATCAACGAGCTAGTCAACTAGAGGCTTACTAGGGACACGGTGTTGTCTATGTATCCATACATGTATCTGAGTTTCCTATCAATACAATTCTAGCATGGATAATAAACGATTATCATGAACAAGGAAATATACTAATAACTAATTTATTATTGCCTCTAGGGCATATTTCCAACACACACACACACATGAATCCTCGCTTTTCTCACTCTGTCCCTTCGTCCTTGTTGTGTATCCGCGTAGTCCGAGGTCCCCGTCCCCGAAAGAAACCTAGAAGAGATCGAAACACAACTCTTTTCGCCGCCAGTGAAGCCTCGATGACTCAAGTCGCGACTCGCCTAAGACGATGTAGATCTTCGTGAAGACCCTGACAGGTAAAACCATCATGCTGGAGGTGGAGGGCAGTGACACCGTGGACAGCGTCAAGGGCAAGGTCTAGGATAAGAAAGGGATCCCGCCGGACCAGCAGCGGCTCATATCTTCGCCGAGAAGCAGCTGGAGGACGGTCGCTTGCTGGCAACTACAACGTGCACAAGGTGTCGACGCATCACCTGGTGCTCCGCCTCCGCAACGGCACCACCATCAAGGTCAAGACACCCACCGCCAAGGAGATCGGGATCAACATCGAGCCCATGGACACGTCCGACAGGATCAAGGAGCACGTCGAGGAGAAGGAGGGCATCCCGCCCGTCCAGCAGAGGCTCATCTTCGATGGCAAGCAGATGGCCACCGACAAGACGGTGCAAAAGTACAAGATCAAGGGCAGCTACGTGCTCCACCTTGTGCTCGCCCTCAGGGGCGGTGCCTGCTAGAATTTGGGTCTTACGGTCGCTCGCTTTTCCATGAGGGTGTAGCTTTGGTTTTTTTTTCTTCGTATGATTTTGGTTGGAACTTTTTGAACAGTGTTTGAGTCTCTTTAAAGCCATAATGTTTGAGGCCAGGTTACATGTACGTACAATCACAACAGTTGTCTGCACAATAATCTTTTCCCATCCGTTCATATATTTTTACCACCAATCCATTAAATCGAAGATATGAAAATTTGTTTTGAGGCAAACGTTGCCTCGCCGTTTGAATAAAGATACTTGCACTAACCAATCAAAGATATGCAATTTTTTACCGCTATAAGGCACGGTGCTGACCGTCCGACTGGATCGGACGGACGAGAACCACGCGGGAATGCTATCTAGAATTCAGTCGTAGAATGGACCAATTTTGACCCGCAAAAAAATAGAATGGACCAATTTCTCCTCCAGGCTACGGCCTGGTTGACTCTATATCTATGGTCGCACAAAATGGTTTTTCTTTTGGATGAATTTATTTGTTGGGCCAGTGAAGTTAATGTTGGGGAACGTAGTAATTTCAAAAAAATTCCTACGCACACGCAAGATCATGGTGATGCATAGCAACGAGAGGGGAGAGTATGATCTACGTACCCTTGTAGATCAACAACGGAAGCGTTGACACAACGTAGAGGAAGTAGTCGTACGTCTTCTCGATCCGACTGATCCAAGCACCGTTACTCCGGCACCTCCGAGTTCTTAGCACACGTACAGCTCGATGACGCTCCCCGGGCTCCGATCCAGCAAAGCTTCGGGGATGAGTTCCGTCAGCACAACGGCGTGGTGACGATGATGATGTTCTACCGACGCAGGGCTTCGCCTAAGCACTACAACGATATGATCGAGGTGGAATATGGTGGCAGGGGGCACCGCACACGGCTAAGGAACGATCACGTGGATCAACTTGTGTGTTCTAGGGTGCCCCCCTGCCTCCGTATATAAAGGATCCAAGGGGGGTGCGGCCGGCCTAGAGGAGGGCGCAGGAGGAGTCCTACTCCTACCGGGAGTAGGACTCCCCTCCCCGTTCCTTGTCCAACTAGGAGAGGTGGAGGGAGAGAAGGAAAGGGGGGCGCCGTCCCTCCCTCCTTGTCCAATTCGGACTAGGGGGAGAGGGGGCGCGTGGCCTGCCCTGGCAGCCCCTTCCTCTTCTCCACATTAGGCCCATAAGGCCCATTAACCCCCCGGTGCTCCGGTTTTATCCGAAACTTCCCCGGAATGCTTCCGGTGTCCGAATATAGTCATCCAATATATCAATCTTTATGTCTCGACCATTTTGAGACTCCTCGTCATGTCCGTGATCACATCCGGGACTCCGAACTAACTTCGGTACATCGAAATGCATAAACTCATAATAACTGTCATCGTAACTTTAAGCATGCGGACCCTATGATTCAAGAACAATGTAGACATGACTGAGACAAATCTCCGGTCAATAACCAACAGCGGGACCTGGATGCCCATATTGGCTCCTACATATTCTACGAAGATCTTTATCGGTCAGACCGATAACAACATACGTTGTTCCCTTTGTCATCGGTATGTTACTTGCCCGAGATTCGATCGTCGGTATCCAATACCTAGTTCAATCTCGTTACCGGCAAGTCTCTTTACTCGTTCCGTAATACATCATCTCACAACTAACATATTAGTTGTAATGCTTCCAAGTCTTATGTGATGTGCATTACCGAGAGGGCCCAGAGATACCTCTCCGACAATCGGAGTGACAAATCCTAATCTCGAAATATGCCAACCCAACATCTACCTTTGGAGACACCTGTAGAGCACCTTTATAATCACCCAGTTACGTTGTGACGTTTGGTAGCACACAAAGTGTTCCTCCGGCAAACGGGAGTTGCATAATCTCATAGTCATAGGAACATGTATAAGTCATGAAGAAAGCAGTAGCAACATACTAAACGATCGGGTGCTAAGCTAATGGAATGGGTCATGTCAATCAGATCATTCAACTAATGGTGTGATCTCGTTAATCAAATAACAACTCTTTGTTCATGGTTAGGAAACATAACCATCTTTGATTAACGAGCTAGTCAAGTAGAGGCATACTAGTGACATTCTGTTTGTCTATGTATTCACACATGTATCATGTTTCCGGTTAATACAATTCTAGCATGAATAATAAACATTTATCATGATATAAGGAAATAAATAATAACTTTATTATTGCCTCTAGGGCATATTTCCTTCAGTCTCCCACTTGCACTAGAGTCAATAATCTAGATTACATAGTAATGATTCTAACACCCATGGAGCCTTGGTGCTGATCATGTTTTGCTCGTGGAAGAGGCTTAGTCAACGGGTCTGCAACATTCAGATCCGTATGTATCTTGCAAATCTCTATGTCTCCCACCTGGACTAGATCCCGGATGGAATTTAAGTGTCTCTTGATGTGCTTGGTTCTCTTGTGAAATCTGGATTCCTTTGCCAAGGCAATTGCACCAGTATTGTCACAAAAGATTTTCATTGGACCCGATGCACTAGGTATGACACCTAGATCGGATATGAACTCCTTCATCCAGACTCCTTCGTTTGCTACTTCCGAAGCAGCTATGTACTCCGCTTCACATGTAGATCCCGCCACGACACTTTGTTTAGAACTGCACCAACTGACAGCTCCACTGTTTAATACAAACACGTATCCGGTTTGCGATTTAGAATCGTCCGGATCAGTGTCAAAGCTTGCATCAATGTAACCGTTTACGATGAGCTCTTTGTCACCTCCATATACGAGAAACATATCCTTAGTCCTTTTCAGGTACTTCAGGATGTTCTTGACCGCTGTCCAGTGATCCACTCCTGGATTACTTTGGTACCTCCCTGCTAAACTTATAGCAAGGCACACATCAGGTCTGGTACACAGCATTGCATACATGATAGAGCCTATGGCTGAAGCATAGGGAACATCTTTCATTTTCTCTCTATCTTCTGCAGTGGTCGGGCATTGAGTCCTACTCAATTTCACACCTTGTAACACAGGCAAGAACCCTTTCTTTGCTTGATCCATTTTGAACTTCTTCAAAATCTTGTCAAGGTATGTGCTTTGTGAAAGTCCAATTAAGCGTCTTGATCTATCTCTATAGATCTTTATGCCTAATATGTAAGCAGCTTCACCGAGGTCTTTCATTGAAAAACTCTTATTCAAGTATCCCTTTATGCTATCCAGAAATTCTATATCATTTCCAATCAGTAATATGTCATCCACATATAATATCAGAAATGCTACAGAGCTCCCACTCACTTTCTTGTAAATACAGGCTTCTCCAAAAGTCTGTATAAACCCAAATGCTTTGATCACACTATCAAAGCGTTTATTCCAACTCCGAGAGGCTTGCACCAGTCCATAAATGGATCGCTGGAGCTTGCACACTTTGTTAGCTCCCTTTGGATCGACAAAACCTTCCGGTTGCATCATATACAACTCTTCTTCCAGAAATCCATTCAGGAATGCAGTTTTGACATCCATCTGCCAAATTTCATAATCATAAAATGCGGCAATTGCTAACATGATTCGGACAGACTTAAGCATCGCTACGGGTGAGAAGGTCTCATCGTAGTCAATCCCTTGAACTTGCCGAAAACCTTTTGCGACAAGTCGAGCTTTGCAGACAGTAATATTACCGTCAGCGTCAGTCTTCTTCTTGAAGATCCATTTATTCTCAATTGCTTGCCGATCATCGGGCAAGTCAACCAAAGTCCATACTTTGTTCTCATACATGGATCCCATCTCAGATTTCATGGCTTCAAGCCATTTTGCGGAATCTGGGCTCACCATCGCTTCTTCATAGTTTGTAGGTTCATCATGATCTAGTAGCATGACTTCCAGAACAGGATTACCGTACCACTCTGGTGCGGATCTCACTCTGGTTGATCTACGAGGTTCAGTAGTATCTTGATCTAAAGTTTCATGATCATCATCATTAGCTTCCTCACTAACTGGTGTAGGTGTCACTGAAATAGTTTTCTGTGATGTACTACTTTCCAATAAGGGAGCAGGTACAGTTACCTCGTCAAGTTCTACTTTCCTCCCACTCACTTCTTTCGAGAGAAACTCCTTCTCTAGAAAGGATCCATTCTTAGCAACGAATGTCTTGCCTTCGGATCTGTGATAGAAGGTGTACCCAACAGTCTCCTTTGGGTATCCTATGAAGACACATTTCTCCGATTTGGGTTCGAGCTTATCAGGTTGAAGCTTTTTCACATAAGCATCGCAGCCCCAAACTTTAAGAAACGACAACTTTGGTTTCTTGCCAAACCATAGTTCATAAGGCGTCGTCTCAACGGATTTTGATGGTGCCCTATTTAAAGTGAATGCGGCCGTCTCTAAAGCATAACCCCAAAACGATAGCGGTAAATCTGTAAGAGACATCATAGATCGCACCATATCTAATAAAGTACGATTACGACGTTCGGACACACCATTACGCTGTGGTGTTCCGGATGGCGTGAGTTGCGAAACTATTCCACAATTTTTCAAATGTACACCAAACTCGTAACTCAAATATTCTCCTCCACGATCAGATCGTAGAAACTTTATTTTCTTGTTACGATGATTTTCAACTTCACTCTGAAATTCTTTGAACTTTTAAAATGTTTCAGACTTATGTTTCATTAAGTAGATATACCCATATCTGCTTAAATCATCTGTGAAGGTGAGAAAATAACGATATCCGCCACGAGCCTCAACATTCATCGGACCACATACATCTGTATGTATGATTTCCAATAAATCTGTTGCTCTCTCCACAGTACCGGAGAATGGCGTTTTAGTCATCTTGCCCATGAGGCACGGTTCGCAAGTACCAAGTGATTCATAATCAAGTGATTCCAAAAGTCCATCAGTATGGAGTTTCTTCATGCGCTTTATACCGATATGACCTAAACGGCAGTGCCACAAATAAGTTGCACTATCATTATCAACTCTGCATCTTTTGGCTTCAACATTATGAATATGTGTATCACTACTATCGAGATTCATCAAAAATAGACCACTCTTCAAAGGTGCATGACCATAAAATATATTACTCATATAAATAGAACAACCATTATTCTCTGATTTAAATGAATAACCGTCTCGCATCAAACAAGATCCAGATATAATGTTCATGCTCAACGCTGGCACCAAATAACAATTATTTAGGTCTAATACTAATCCCGAAGGTAGATGTAGAGGTAGCGTGCCGACCGCGATCACATCGACTTTGGAACCATTTCCCACGTGCATCGTCACCTCGTCCTTTGCCAGTGTTCGGTTAATCCGTAGTCCCTGTTTTGAGTTGCAAATATTAGCAACAGAACCAGTATCAAATACCCAGGTGCTACTGCGAGCTCTAGTAAGGTACACATCAATAACATGTATATCACATATACCTTTGTTCACCTTGCCATCCTTCTTATCCGCCAAATACTTGGGGCAGTTCCGCTTCCAGTGACCAGTCTGCTTGCAGTAGAAGCACTCAGTTTCAGGCTTAGGTCCAGACTTGGGTTTCTTCTCTTGAGCAGCAACTTGCTTGCTGTTCTTCTTGAAGTTCCCCTTCTTCTTCCCTTTGCCCTTTTTCTTGAAACTAGTGGTCTTGTTGACCATCAACACTTGATGCTCCTTTTTTGATTTCTACCTCCGTGGCTTTCAGCATTGCGAAGAGCTCGGGAATAGTCTTATTCATCCCTTGCATATTATAGTTCATCACGAAGCTCTTGTAGCTTGGTGGTAGTGATTGGAGAATTCTGTCAATGACGCAATCATCTGGAAGATTAACTCCCAATTGAATCAAGTGATTATTATACCCAGACATTTTGAGTATATGCTCACTGACAGAACTGTTCTCCTCCATCTTGCAGCTATAGAACTTATTGGAGACTTCATATCTCTCAATCCGGGCATTTGCTTGAAATATTAACTTCAACTCCTGGAACATCTCATATGCTCCATGACGTTCAAAACGTCGTTGAAGTCCCGATTCTAAGCCGTAAAGCATGGCACACTGAACTATCGAG
This sequence comes from Triticum urartu, assembly GCF_056163025.1. Lineage (NCBI taxonomy): Eukaryota > Viridiplantae > Streptophyta > Magnoliopsida > Poales > Poaceae > Triticum > Triticum urartu. Next base: position 633,870,463 of record NC_141879.1, read on the forward strand.
TAGTCGTCAGCTTTGCTCTGCCAGACGTTCATAACATCTGGTGTTGCTCCAGCAGCAGGCCTGGCACCCAGCAGTGCTTCCAGGACGTAATTCTTCTGTGCAGCAATGAGGATAATCCTCAAGTTACGGACCCAGTCCGTGTAATTGCTACCATCATCTTTCAACTTTGCTTTCTCAAGGAACGCATTAAAATTCAACGGAACAACAGCACGGGCCATCTATCTACAATCAACATAAACAAGCAAGATACTATCAGGGACTAAGTTCATGATAAATTTAAGTTCAATTAATCATATTACTTAAGAACTCCCACTTAGATAGACATCCCTCTAATCTTCTAAGTGATCACATGATCCAAATCAACTAAACCATAACCGATCATCACGTGAAATGGATTAGTCTTCAATGGTGAACATCATTATGTTGATCATATCTACTATATGATTCACGCTCGACCTTTCGGTCTCCGTGTTCCGAGGCCATATCTGCATATGCTAGGCTCGTCAAGTATAACCCGAGTATTCTGCGTGTGCAAAAACTGGCTTGCACCCGTTGTAGATGGACGTAGAGCTTATCACACCCGATCATCACGTGGTGTCTGGGCACGACGAACTTTGGCAACGGTGCATACTCAGGGAGAACACTTCTTGATAATTTAGTGAGAGATCATCTTATAATGCTACCGCCAATCAAAGCAAGATAAGATGCATAAACGATAAACATCACATGCAATCAATATAAGTGATATGATATGGCCATCATCATCTTCTGCCTGTGATCTCCATCTCCGAAGCACCATCATGATCACCATCGTCACCGGCGCGACACCTTGATCTCCATCGTAATCTTATGCTTCCACGACTACCGCTACCGCTTAGTGATAAATTAAAGCATTACATCGCGATTGCATTGCATACAATAAAGCGACAACCATATGGCTCCTGCCAGTTGCCGATAACTCGGTTACAAAACATGATCATCTCATACAATAAAATTTAGCATCATGTCTTGACCATATCACATCACAACATGCCCTGCAAAAACAAGTTAGACGTCCTCTACTTTGTTGTTGCAAGTTTTACGTGGCTGCTACGGGCTTAAGCAAGAACCAATCTCACCTACGCATCAAAACCACAACGATAGTTTGTCAAGTTGATGCCGTTTTAACCTTCGCAAGGACCGGGCGTAGCCACACTCGGTTCAACTAAAGTTGGAGAGACTGTCGCCCGCAAGCCACCTATGTGCAAACCACGTCGGGAGAACCGGTCTCGCGTAAGCGTACGCGTAATGTCGGTCCGGGTCGCCTCATCCAACAATACCGCCGAACCAAAGTATGACATGCTGGTAGGCAGTATGACTTATATCGCCCACAACTCACTTGTGTTTTACTCGTGCAAATAACATCAAACCATAAAACCTAGGCTCGGATGCCACTGTTGGGGAACGTAGTAATTTCAAAAAAATTCCTACGCACACGCAAGATCATGGTGATGCATAGCAACGAGAGGGGAGAGTATGATCTACGTACCCTTGTAGATCAACAACGGAAGTGTTGACACAACATAGAGGAAGTAGTCGTACGTCTTCTCGATCCGACCGATCCAAGCACCGTTACTCCGGCACCTCCGAGTTCTTAGCACACGTACAGCTCGATGACGCTCCCCGGGCTCCGATCCAGCAAAGCTTCGGGGATGAGTTCCGTCAGCACAACGGCGTGGTGACGATGATGATGTTCTACCGACGTAGGGCTTCGCCTAAGCACTACAACGATATGATCGAGGTGGAATATGGTGGCAGGGGGCACCGCACACGGCTAAGGAACGATCACGTGGATCAACTTGTGTGTTATAGGGTGCCCCCTACCTCCGTATATAAAGCATCCAAGGGGGGGTGCGGCCGGCCTAGAGGAGGGCACAGGAGGAGTCCTTGTCCAACTAGGAGAGGTGGAGGGAGAGAAGGAAAGGGGGGCGCCGTCCCTCCCTCCTTGTCCAATTCGGACTAGGGGGGAGGGGGCGCGCGGCCTGCCCTGGCAGCCCCTTCCTCTTCTCCACATTAGGCCCATAAGGCCCATTAACCCCCCGGGGGGTTCCGGTAACCCCCCGGTGCTCCGGTTTTATCCGAAACTTCCCCGGAATGCTTCCGGTGTCCGAATATAGTCATCCAATATATCAATCTTTATGTCTCGACCATTTCGAGACTCCTCGTCATGTCCGTGATCACATCCGGGACTCCGAACTAACTTCGGTACATCAAAATGCATAAACTCATAATAACTGTCATCGTAACTTTAAGCGTGCGGACCCTACGGTTCGAGAACAATGTAGACATGACTGAGACAAATCTCCGGTCAATAACCAACAGCGGGACCTGGATGCCCATATTGGCTCCTACATATTCTACGAAGATCTTTATCGGTCAGACCGCATAACAACATACGTTGTTCCCTTTGTCATCGGTATGTTACTTGCCCGAGATTCGATCGTCGGTATCCAATACCTAGTTCAATCTCGTTCCCGGCAAGTCTCTTTGCTCGTTCTGTAATACATCATCCCGCAACTAGCTCATTAGTTGCAATGCTTGCAAGGCTTATGTGATGTGTATTACCGAGAGGGCCCAGAGATACCTCTCCGACAATCAGAGTGACAAATCCTAATCTCGAAATACGTCAACCCAACATGTACCTTTGGAGACACCTGTAGAGCACCTTTATAATCACCCAGTTACGTTGTGACGTTTGGTAGCACACAAAGTGTTCCTCCGGCACACGGGAGTTACATAATCTCATAGTCATAGGAACATGTATAAGTCATGAAGAAAGCAATAGCAACATACTAAACGATCGGGTGCTAAGCTAATGGAATGGGTCATGTCAATCAGATCATTCAACTAATGATGTGATCCCATTTAATCAAATGATAACTCTTTGTCCATGGTTAGGAAACATAACCATCTTTGATTAACGAGCTAGTCAAGTAGAGGCATACTAGTGACACTCTGTTTGTCTATGTATTCACACATGTATCATGTTTCCGGTTAATACAATTCTAGCATGAATAATAAACCTTTATCATGATATAAGGAAATAAATAATAACTTTATTATTGCCTCTAGGGCATATTTCCTTCAGTTAATATATAACACCAATAGGTTTTGGGCCGAGTTATGAAAATGTTTTTCCAGTGTATTTTCTGCTATATTATGAAAATATAAATTATTTATGCACTATTCAAATGAGAAATATGAGCCCAAATTTATGTTGAAAGTTACTTTAATGATGAGAGATTTTTATAATGTTTTTCCGTGGGTTATAATGGGCCTAATTATGGTATCAATCATTTTATTTATCTTTAGTGCTTTCTAAGTTGTTTCAGTTCCTTTTATGTTTATGCATTGAAAATAAATCTAGTATGATGCTAAAATCATGTTTGAATTTTTTGAATATGGTTGAACCAATTGGAAATTGCATTGAAAATTCATGTGGCATTAATGTTAAATGTGATTTCATGGCAATTTTTAATGATGATCACATTTTAGCATCATTTTAATGTGAAAATTCATCTTGTAAAATGATATATTCACCATTATTACTCACTCACTAAATTTTCCAAAAAATATTATTTGGAAAATTTAGTTTACTGTGTTGTTTATGTTGATGTCATCATTATCAACAAGCACATGCCACCTAAGGAAATGTTGATTTTCGTGTGGTTTGGTTTTCCACACCCCACCATGCGGCACAATATGTTTGGCCTGCATGCCTAACGGGCAAAATTGATGTTTTCTGATGGTGCATTTTATCTTATTGAATGCACTGCACAACTAGAATGGCGTTGATGAAATTATGGTCGATTCTCTAAACTAGCTCGCTCCAGAATAAGTATAATTGAGCGTGCTCAAAATAAGTGCCTCAACTTTATTATAACTTTGTACTAACGTTAGTACAAAGTATAGGCACTTATTTTAGGACGGAGGGAGTATAAACTAGCTACAGTTGGTAAGTTCTTTGTCAAGTGATTAGAGATAAGGTTATGAGGCGAATATTCTTTTCCCTGGTTAAAAGTTCATCAAAAAGGGAGCTGACCTCGACACAAGAAGCCGGTCCATAAAAGTTACAGTCTCGAATGTAAGCAGTCCAATACTGAACAAACACTTGTTTTAGAAACGGCGCGACAAGTCGCGCAACCGCTTCTAGTAAGTACACTACCCTTCAACTGTCCAAAATATCAACCAGACTGTAGCCAATCTGTTGAAAATGGAACACAAAATTTGACGACGAAATCCACGTGACTTTTACAACCCCTGCGACCTTTCTGTGTTCCATCCAAACTCAAACATGTGAGAGAAAAACAAGAAGCAAGCAAAAGATGCTCCGCAATTGCTTACCGAAAGTTGTTATACAACTATTGCAGCAGATAAAAAATCTCTTAATTTTATTAAACAAAGGTCAGCTGTACAAAGCATGCCAACAATGTAATCTGCAGAAACTAGTATTCTTGTAGTGTTATATGGGATCAAACCTGAATTTTGTTCACATGTTATTCGGAAGATTTACAACATGTGCTAAACCAAATATACTCCGGGTGCGCAGCAAAATGCAGCAAGTCGCCTGCATTTTCATTTTCTGAGTAAACATGGGTGCATTAGCATCGCCATATTCAAAATGATAGGTGCTAATGAAAATGACTGAAACTTATAGGCCGAGTGTCCGGGCGCATCAGCATCACCATGTTCAGAATTCAACCTTTGTGAAAACAAAAATTCATTTTCTGCTGATGGACTCAAACTTTCAGGAGAGTTTCATCCAAGACACCACATCTGTGCCAACACCAGATGCTTCATGTAAGACTAAGAGAAATGCAGGTGGCAACGTTGAAGTAGTGTCCATTGTCGAACACATTACAGACTAATGTCACTGCACCACTGATCAAACAGTTTCGGAATATTAGAACCGTGATGCCAACGCAAATAGGTTTCTTATTATACTGTCTGGAGAACAAACCAAGTTTAGCTAGTAGAAACACAACAACTGCTTGGTTTTCTTGAACCCATATCTCAGTGGAAGGAACTGGGTTCTAATGTGCCGCAGTCATACCCAAAATATACAATACTTGTGCCCTGTTTTAGGGCAACCCAAAACAAAATTCAGCAACTTTTGGTTTTTGGGCAACTGTTTTGGCCGAAGAGGGACTTCATCAAATTCATACTGACACAGATTTTGTTAGATCTGGTATAGGAGGCACTGCGGTGGCTGTATGCATGGACTCTTCTGGGAATTACTTGCGATCATGTACGCTAGTAATTCATGGCATGAGAGAAGTTTCAACTCTAGAGGTATCGCTTGCAGGGAAGCTCTATCTTTGGCGGATGATCTTCTACTTCACAATTTTCTAGTGGCTACTGATTCTAAGCAGGTGGCTAATGATATCAACATGGGCTGCACTGGTATTCATGGTCTGATTGTAGCTGAGATTAAGTTAAGGACAACCAAATTTAATTGTAGTTTTTGTTTCTGAGAGTCAGGCCTTGAATAGAGAAGCCCATTTACTAGCCAAGCTTTTTGATTCTTTAGATTGTGGTAGACATGTCTGGTTGGCACAGCCTCATGATCACATTTATTTTCCCAGTTTTGTGAACTATGAATAACAAAGTTTGGTGGTTCTTAAAAAATGAAGTTGCTGGAGCCGTTTTTTGCCCTCCAAGTAGTCAAAAAGCGACTGAGATGCTCTGACTGAGCACGAACAACACTATGTACAGATACCAGAACCAGTGTACCCCAAATGGCTAGGATTGTCAGGTAATAGTACTGAAACATGTTAACCAGAAACATGTAAAGATACCCTAAACAGTTCAACAGTGTCCACGTACAACTCACTCTAGACTGTTGACCGGGTCTTGGCCCATTCCTCAGACACAACTTTTTGACAAACTTTATTCAAGCCCTACAATAAGCCTGGTACGCAGAGTCGACCAAGTCACCTTCACTGAGATCAACCCAAAATCAGTCTTTATCTCTCGAGTATCAAGTCCATGCGTGTCTGCCTGGAAGGAACAACATCGTTCCGCTGAACCAGATGGCCCCAAGGCCGCCTTGAACTTCAAAACCAGAGTGGAACCATCCACTACAGCAACCACAGACCTCTTTAAATGACGTGACTCGCCAACTGTACCATTGAAGAGCCGAATTCCTTCGTTATAACCACCGATAAAACAGCGCAAGCGCAGATGAAAACTGCTCTGCACTTCTGACACGGCAACTTCAATATTCGCCATGACTGCATCATCAACACGTGCTATGGTTAAGTCAACCGCACCACACTCGCCTTGGATGCGATTTTTCAATGCACGATTCCATGGGCCCACGTCGTCTATGTCTGTTACACCATCAATCAGCTGGTAATCATCCCTTTCTTCCTCACCTACCTTGATCCTCATGTCATATTCCACTAGAATACTGGAAATCAAATCTATCCCTCGCTTAGGGCCAGCCATGTCGATGAGAGAACCCTACAAATTTGTTACTGTTTAGTAGCTCTCCATATGGAAGTAAGAAACAACTAAAGCTTTATACTACCTCTGTTTCTAAATGTAAGACGTTTTGGCAATTCAAAAATTGAACTACCAAAACACATCTTACATTTAGGAACAGAGGGTGTACTTCTCTAAGCTGTTTTACTTGCAACATTAATTTTGTGATACTTTACAATTGCTGACCAACATCTTTGCCACATATCAAACTGACTGGTTACATAGTGTCCACCAGTGTTTGGGAGGGGGGGAAATTGGCCCTCGGTATTTATTTGACATTGTTCAGATCCCAATTTTTACATAAGCATGTCGAAATGAGAAGAGAAAACAAAATGACTTAATAGTGATGCAATGATTCATGCTGGTGTGTTAAGTAGCAACTAAGAGCCCGAACTATTCTGTTTGATTTTGTTTGGAATACATGATATACTCACTCAGTTCCATATTTTATAAGTTTCTCATAGTAAATCACCTTTCCACAATATAAACTTGGTGTGATGGTGGCCTAAACAATCCAAACTACCATTCTGCTAGGTCTGTACAGATAAATCACAAGACTTGAGAGTGCTTGCTGTTCCATACATACACTAGGTTTGGCCTTACAATGTGAAATGAATAGATTTGACATAAGTCAGGTATTTGACCCCCCCCCCCATACTGTATAAATCATTTCCTCAGATGGTTTCGCCCACACTGCAACATCCACCTAATGTGAGAACTTCCCCAGTGGGTACTTAAAACCATATGGAATGCTTCAAGGGGACAAATACATTGTTTTATACTTGAGGGGGTTATTAAGTAGACTTATTGCTTGAAATAATCGTAGGTAAGTATGGATTCGCACCTGCTTCACAATGATGGGATCATCCCTGCTTATATTGACAATATAATTACGCAATGTATCCAGATAATCCCGCACTGCTATGTATCCATACAACTCTACTGGGCCAAGATCCAGAGTAAGTTCAGCCAACTTTAATGAGAAAATTTGTAACACGCGATTAGGTTGATGCCGAATGCATTCTCCATTGCGGATGTCACAATCTGTGGGATCTGGTAGCCGAGCTTCATAAAAAAAGTAAAGAAATAAGTTAAATTGTAATGGAAAACAATACAGGAAAAAAATAGTCGTCATACAAAAAGTAAGCGTGTCACTAGAGGATTCCATGGCCCTATTGGAAGTTTCCTTTTCATCCAAATGAAAATTATCGATGTTCTTTCTACTATGAATTTCACTCCATCAAAGGTTTTTGTTTTAGGAAACCCAAAGAAAAGCAGGTAACATTTCATCATGTCAGCAAGTAAAGGTCCATTTCACCCTCCCAGATTATTTCATAACCCCCTAAACTTATTTATTTGTTATGTCTACCCCAAGAATTACTAAAACAAGTCAATTCAGCCCTTGATGAAAATATTCTATTGTTTCACTTTCTAGAAGTCTTATTGTAAGTTAGTTTTTTTATTTTGATGGTAGATAACATCAGTCTGTATAATAAAAAATCATAATTTTCGATCCTGCATACTTGGGAGCAACTAAACCTACTTCAATGCTCATGGTACAAAAATATGTGCTAAAAATGCGGTTTATGAACATATTTCTGTACGGTACATGGTGACAACAAAAAGGATAAAAACCAGTCATGTGGCGAACCGGGGTGGGTTGGTGGAGGCCCAGGATAACCAAACTAAGGTAATGCAGGAATCTGAAGAATTTCCTCCCCTACTTTTGCAAAACCTAACAAATGCAACTCCTGAATGCCAATGCATCTACATTTAACTTGTAAAATTAAGGAAAGTAAAGAAAAAAAGCCAGATGATTTCAACAGAGAACACATCAGTTGACACTATAGCTTGAAAAAGGTGCTTGTAACAAATTGAAATAGGTAAAGAGAGATTATTTACTTACTCTCACTACAGTCATCAACATTATACATCCTTTTCCACGAATGAGTGTTCCTGTATAAAGAACCATCACGGTGTGTGCTTTTTGGAAGAAATCCCAGGTCAAGAATATCATCTTCTTCGGCATCGCTTGCTACCAATGCGCTCCTTCTATTGGTTGCACTCCTCCCGTTTTCATCACAACCAGAGATGTCCACAATATTCGAAGATGCATCATGTTTGCCGGCTATAGTATTCATATCTTGCAAGGTTGTCCCACTGGTCATGCTCCGAGATCCAGGTGGAAATCTATCACCAAAGAGAATAAAGAGCAAATCTGAGCACCCGACAGAAAATTCAATTCTTTTTCGGTTCCCCTTTCATTTTCGTCGGATTAACTATAAGACCCCACACCCCCTGCCTTATTTACAAAAATCAACACATAAGGATAATTAAAAGGGATTTTTCTCGAATACGCTCGGATAATTAAAAGGGGTAAAAAAACACAGTTGGTCAGAATCCAGATCCAAAACTATAATAATAAGAAACTAAAGGCGAAAATTTTGGCATCAGATGATGAGAGCATACCGGGAAACACGACGGACAGGTAGATCTGGAACCATCATGAGAGGGAAACTTCGCCGTGCAAGCGGTGGTGGCGACCAGTAAGGCGGGGCAGAGGCCATGAAAGAGAGGAGAGGTCGCGAGGTAGAGGAGAGGCGGCGCAGTGGGTCATGAGAGATGGCGACGCCAGGTCGCCGGAGGAGACGAAAAATCTGACGGAGGATTGGCATCTGAGCGCGCGGCGGCGGCAGAGGTGGGGTGTGCCGGTGTGGAGAATGGGGAGAGGAAAGGGCTGAACGCACGGGGCCGGTCTTCTTTACTCTCTTATATCAGAATAGCACACATCTGCCCGTGCGTTTTGTTAAGAATAATTAACCCGTCATTAATTATGGGATAATCCCCACTCTTCCCGCACGGGCAGTTCCAACCGATGGAGCAGTTTTCTCCCTAGAGCGTTGCAACCTTTGGAGCCAACCTTTCAGGAATAGTCGCCCCCTTTGAGACGCCTGTTGAGATTGTATATAAACTCATATCATCTATCAATAAAGGGTCACTTGATTCTCTACCGCTTGTCTCTTGATTACATTTAACACGTTATCAGCACGCTCTTCGGCGAGAGCAATTCCGACGAGAAGACAAGGAGAACAGGGAAAAGGTGAGAAACTGAACCATACCTCGAGTTCCGATGTCCCTGTTTCTTCGCCTTCTTCGCGCCGATGGCCGTGGCCGCTGCTTCCAGCATCATGTGCGCGACCTCCGCCGTTTCCGGCGTGGAGGTTGGAACCAGCGCCGCCAGGACCTCCGTCACAACCACCGGAACGGCGTGGAGCCGTCGAACCAGCCCGTGCAGCCATCTGCGCCTCTGCAGCCCGATGTGCCTGCCCGACTTCTGGCCGGTCCGGTTGCACCAAGGCTCGAGGCCGATGGGGGCATCGACCAGGCGCTGGCGGCGGGTGCTCGGTGCATGGCTGGGTACTATGCCCCCTGCATCAGTACGACTTTCCCGTCATGGATCCGCCGCTGCAGCCTCCGACCCCAGCGGTTGTTGAAGCAGAAGCCGGCGCGCCGCTGCAGCCTCCGACCCCAGCGGTTGTTGAAGCAGAAGCCGGCGCGCCGCTCCAGAGGTTGCCGACGGTCGCGCGTGTCCCGGGCGACGCTGCCGCGCTGCCGCGACTGCCGTCCCCGACTCCGTCGAACGGCCACTCCGGCCGCTCCGGCTCACGGAGCCCCGCGGCACTCGGGCTCGCGAACGGCATCGCGTCCGGCCCCCTCGCCCTCGTGCTGCGCCCGCCCGCGCCCGTCCGCGCCGAGGCCTCGCCCTCGCGCGCTGCGCCCGCCTGCGCCTCGCCGTGGCCGCGCCGCTTTAAGGCCTGCATCTCACCAGTGAGGATTCTCCAATGGTGACGCCCGCGAGAGCGACCACATGGCGCTGTTCCCCACCCCGCGGATTCGTCGGCGCGGTCCGCGGTGGCCAACATCGTGGTGTCCCTCCGGCATGGCTCGAACCATCCAGGCGGTGGTTCTGTGAAGCAAATGGGAAGCAAATCGATTGATGTGTGCCCACGTAGGTAATCACGATGGAGAACCTTATCTCTTCGATTCTTTACACTAAGGTCCCTGCAGTTACTAGAATTAGCAAAACAGGCTGATTCAGTGGTCCAGGCTAATATTTGCACATCATCCTTCAATTTCGGGGGTTTCGCAAATTGGTCCTGTTAACAGTGCTATTTACTAGCGTTGATCTGTTTTGACCCTGTTATTTCCAGTATTTGTCTTAAATACGGTGTTTCTGTAGAGTACCTTGTATTCCAGAACGTGATGTAATATATTTCCATGTTTCTTACATGTTGAGATTCATTACATCTATTATTTGCAATTGAGATTTGTTTTTATCTCTTGCAAAGATAAATTTAGTTCCTCTGGAGTACTGATTTGCAATTGAGATTTTTCTTCTCTCGCAAAACAATCTCATTGTGATTGAGATTAATTTTCTCTCGCAAAATATTAATTCACTTTGTTGAATTATCTTGCAACTTGATACAACATCATCTCATTTAATTTGAGGTCTATACAATTCAAGTTTTTCACTTGAGGATCAAGTTTGCAACATCATTATTATCCACTACATTAGTAGTGTATATCTGTAGTGTACCTTGTACTTCAGAATAAACTATGATGTAATATATTTTCATGTTATTCTACATGTTGAAATTACTTACATCTACTATTTGCAATTGAGATTTTCAATTTCTTGCAAAATAAAAATCAATTCATCTTATTGAGCCTTTTTGGCTTAATACGAGCAAGAATTGATAGGCAAAATTCTTAGTGATCTCTTCAAATTGATGTATTGGGATCACAAGGTAGTGTGTAGATCTACTGCTCTGTAGATTATCACCACTACTTTGTAAGCCAACATTTCGTCATATTTGACATTATGATTGCTCAACATTATGATCTCCCTTGCATTTTATTAGGTTATGACATGAGGTACTAGAAGTATGTACTGATTTCATCAGGTTATACTCTCTAGTGCTGAGAGGTGGACCCCAAAATTTATTTTGGGAAGTATCTACAAGGTGTCATGCTTGACGATTTGAAGTTCACACTAATGGTTTCAAGCTAACTCCTTGAAATATCCATTAATTTTGCAAATTCATTACAACACTAACCATGATGGTCTTTAATTTACTGATAGTAAATTAATTATCTCTGGTAACCGATGGCTAGAGAATTTGAGGCATTCGTCCTCAATGGCCACCACTGCCCTATCCGGGCCATGGATATCATGATCGCTCTTGTGTCCCGTGGGATAATGTGTGGAATCCTGGATTTACCTCTGGTCAGGATCACACCGCTAACAGAGAAATGGTGTCTTATATATCATAAGGCATTAGATTCAGATCTCGTCATCTGATTATTTTGTATCAGCAATTCCTGGGATACAATGAACCTCAAGGGCAAAGGTTTGAATCTTACTTCAACCTTCAATCCGACATCACCAGTTGTGACGGGACCCTATGGGCACAGAGAATGTGATGGTTGAATATGCCTCAACCGACATGTTTGGACTATGAATAGTCTTTCAATCTCCTGAGTGGTCAATATAATTAATGTCCAATTACGATGTTGTAACAACAACATAAGTATTGTTGTCATCATATATTGTATATCACAATATGTTATATCAGCACTTTGATACAAATTCATTTGTATGTATTCTATATATCCGACAGTGATTTTCTTGAGAATCTTCATGTCTATATATATATATATTTCTACGGGAGTCAATCCAATTAAAAATGATATGTGCCTTGTGGACATATGCACCACAAACTCTATACTCAGGGAAGTCCAATGTTTCCACTCTCATTCAGAGAAAGGAGATATTTTAAAATCGGTAGATGTGATGAGGTATTTGTTGGATCAACTCAAGTCATATTTACTACCCCTGTGGGTACTCAAGTAACGTCGGGATGCTTCATTGCTTCCCAAGTTTAACTCGTACCCTACTAAGCTATAGATATATTCATCAAAATGGTTTCCATAGCGAAACTTATGCTGACAAGAAAGAGAAATAACTTTTCTTTACCATATGCAACAGATATGGCAATCACATTCTCTATGTATCATCTGGATTGTACTACATATACGACACAACCCATAGCACATGTTGCGTACAAGATAGTTTTCCAGAGTGTCTTGTACATGAAAAACTTGGCATACTCGCCTTGGTCATCGAGACATCGGGTTGAAACCGAAACTATCAGCAATTCCAATAGTTTATGATTATTATGATGCTAAATTCTAATAGCATTTGGATTTTATGTGCACTACAAGTGACACAGGGAAGCTAATTTTAAGGCCCACACACCTTATAGTCTACGCTGAACCACTCAATAAATCTGTTGCTCTCTCCACAGTACCGGAGAATGGCGTTTTAGTCATCTTGCCCATGAGGCACGGTTCGCAAGTACCAAGTGATTCATAATCAAGTGATTCCAAAAGTCCATCAGTATGGAGTTTCTTCATGCGCTTTATACCGATATGACCTAAACGGCAGTGCCACAAATAAGTTGCACTATCATTATCAACTCTGCATCTTTTGGCTTCAACATTATGAATATGTGTATCACTACTATCGAGATTCATCAAAAATAGACCACTCTTCAAAGGTGCATGACCATAAAATATATTACTCATATAAATAGAACAACCATTATTCTCTGATTTAAATGAATAACCGTCTCGCATCAAACAAGATCCAGATATAATGTTCATGCTCAACGCTGGCACCAAATAACAATTATTTAGGTCTAATACTAATCCCGAAGGTAGATGTAGAGGTAGCGTGCCGACCGCGATCACATCGACTTTGGAACCATTTCCCACGTGCATCGTCACCTCGTCCTTTGCCAGTGTTCGCTTAATCCGTAGTCCCTGTTTTGAGTTGCAAATATTAGCAACAGAACCAGTATCAAATACCCAGGTGCTACTGCGAGCTCTAGTAAGGTACACATCAATAACATGTATATCACATATACCTTTGTTCACCTTGCCATCCTTCTTATCCGCCAAATACTTGGGGCAGTTCCGCTTCCAGTGACCAGTCTGCTTGCAGTAGAAGCACTCAGTTTCAGGCTTAGGTCCAGACTTGGGTTTCTTCTCTTGAGCAGCAACATGCTTGCTGTTCTTCTTGAAGTTCCCCTTCTTCTTCCCTTTGCCCTTTTTCTTGAAACTAGTGGTCTTGTTGACCATCAACACTTGATGCTCCTTTTTTGATTTCTACCTCCGTGGCTTTCAGCATTGCGAAGAGCTCGGGAATAGTCTTATTCATCCCTTGCATATTATAGTTCATCACGAAGCTCTTGTAGCTTGGTGGTAGTGATTGGAGAATTCTGTCAATGACGCAATCATCTGGAAGATTAACTCCCAATTGAATCAAGTGATTATTATACCCAGACATTTTGAGTATATGCTCACTGACAGAACTGTTCTCCTCCATCTTGCAGCTATAGAACTTATTGGAGACTTCATATCTCTCAATCCGGGCATTTGCTTGAAATATTAACTTCAACTCCTGGAACATCTCATATGCTCCATGACGTTCAAAACGTCGTTGAAGTCCCGATTCTAAGCCGTAAAGCATGGCACACTGAACTATCGAGTAGTCGTCAGCTTTGCTCTGCCAGACGTTCATAACATCTGGTGTTGCTCCAGCAGCAGGCCTGGCACCCAGCGGTGCTTCCAGGACGTAATTCTTCTGTGCAGCAATGAGGATAATCCTCAAGTTACGGACCCAGTCCGTGTAATTGCTACCATCATCTTTCAACTTTGCTTTCTCAAGGAACGCATTAAAATTCAACGGAACAACAGCACGGGCCATCTATCTACAATCAACATAAACAAGCAAGATACTATCAGGGACTAAGTTCATGATAAATTTAAGTTCAATTAATCATATTACTTAAGAACTCCCACTTAGATAGACATCCCTCTAATCTTCTAAGTGATCACATGATCCAAATCAACTAAACCATAACCGATCATCACGTGAAATGGATTAGTCTTCAATGGTGAACATCATTATGTTGATCATATCTACTATATGATTCACGCTCGACCTTTCGGTCTCCGTGTTCCGAGGCCATATCTGCATATGCTAGGCTCGTCAAGTATAACCCGAGTATTCTGCGTGTGCAAAAACTGGCTTGCACCCGTTGTAGATGGACGTAGAGCTTATCACACCCGATCATCACGTGGTGTCTGGGCACGACGAACTTTGGCAACGGTGCATACTCAGGGAGAACACTTCTTGATAATTTAGTGAGAGATCATCTTATAATGCTACCGCCAATCAAAGCAAGATAAGATGCATAAACGATAAACATCACATGCAATCAATATAAGTGATATGATATGGCCATCATCATCTTCTGCCTGTGATCTCCATCTCCGAAGCACCATCATGATCACCATCGTCACCGGCGCGACACCTTGATCTCCATCGTAATCTTATGCTTCCACGACTACCGCTACCGCTTAGTGATAAATTAAAGCATTACATCGCGATTGCATTGCATACAATAAAGCGACAACCATATGGCTCTTGCCAGTTGCCGATAACTCGGTTACAAAACATGATCATCTCATACAATAAAATTTAGCATCATGTCTTGACCATATCACATCACAACATGCCCTGCAAAAACAAGTTAGACGTCCTCTACTTTGTTGTTGCAAGTTTTACGTGGCTGCTACGGGCTTAAGCAAGAACCAATCTCACCTACGCATCAAAACCACAACGATAGTTTGTCAAGTTGATGCCGTTTTAACCTTCGCAAGGACCGGGCGTAGCCACACTCGGTTCAACTAAAGTTGGAGAGACTGTCGCCCGCAAGCCACCTATGTGCAAAGCACGTCGGGAGAACCGGTCTCGCGTAAGCGTACGCGTAATGTCGGTCCGGGTCGCCTCGTCCAACAATACCGCCGAACCAAAGTATGACATGCTGGTAGGCAGTATGACTTATATCGCCCACAACTCACTTGTGTTTTACTCGTGCAAATAACATCAAACCATAAAACCTAGGCTCGGATGCCACTGTTGGGGAACGTAGTAATTTCAAAAAAATTCCTACGCACACGCAAGATCATGGTGATGCATAGCAACGAGAGGGGAGAGTATGATCTACGTACCCTTGTAGATCAACAACGGAAGCGTTGACACAACATAGAGGAAGTAGTCGTACGTCTTCTCGATCCGACCGATCCAAGCACCGTTACTCCGGCACCTCCGAGTTCTTAGCACACGTACAGCTCGATGACGCTCCCCGGGCTCCGATCCAGCAAAGCTTCGGGGATGAGTTCCGTCAGCACAACGGCGTGGTGACGATGATGATGTTCTACCGACGCAGGGCTTCGCCTAAGCACTACAACGATATGATCGAGGTGGAATATGGTGGCAGGGGGCACCGCACACGGCTAAGGAACGATCACGTGGATCAACTTGTGTGTTATAGGGTGCCCCCTACCTCCGTATATAAAGCATCCAAGGGGGGGTGCGGCCGGCCTAGAGGAGGGCACAGGAGGAGTCCTACTCCTACCGGGAGTAGGACTCCCCTCCCCGTTCCTTGTCCAACTAGGAGAGGTGGAGGGAGAGAAGGAAAGGGGGGCGCCGTCCCTCCCTCCTTGTCCAATTCGGACTAGGGGGGAGGGGGCGCGCGGCCTGCCCTGGCAGCCCCTTCCTCTTCTCCACATTAGGCCCATAAGGCCCATTAACCCCCCGGGGGGTTCCGGTAACCCCCCGGTGCTCCGGTTTTATCCGAAACTTCCCCGGAATGCTTCCGGTGTCCGAATATAGTCATCCAATATATCAATCTTTATGTCTCGACCATTTCGAGACTCCTCGTCATGTCCGTGATCACATCCGGGACTCCGAACTAACTTCGGTACATCAAAATGCATAAACTCATAATAACTGTCATCGTAACTTTAAGCGTGCGGACCCTACGGTTCGAGAACAATGTAGACATGACTGAGACAAATCTCCGGTCAATAACCAACAGCGGGACCTGGATGCCCATATTGGCTCCTACATATTCTACGAAGATCTTTATCGGTCAGACCGCATAACAACATACGTTGTTCCCTTTGTCATCGGTATGTTACTTGCCCGAGATTCGATCGTCGGTATCCAATACCTAGTTCAATCTCGTTCCCGGCAAGTCTCTTTGCTCGTTCTGTAATACATCATCCCGCAACTAGCTCATTAGTTGCAATGCTTGCAAGGCTTATGTGATGTGTATTACCGAGAGGGCCCAGAGATACCTCTCCGACAATCAGAGTGACAAATCCTAATCTCGAAATACGTCAACCCAACATGTACCTTTGGAGACACCTGTAGAGCACCTTTATAATCACCCAGTTACGTTGTGACGTTTGGTAGCACACAAAGTGTTCCTCCGGCACACGGGAGTTACATAATCTCATAGTCATAGGAACATGTATAAGTCATGAAGAAAGCAATAGCAACATACTAAACGATCGGGTGCTAAGCTAATGGAATGGGTCATGTCAATCAGATCATTCAACTAATGATGTGATCCCATTTAATCAAATGATAACTCTTTGTCCATGGTTAGGAAACATAACCATCTTTGATTAACGAGCTAGTCAAGTAGAGGCATACTAGTGACACTCTGTTTGTCTATGTATTCACACATGTATCATGTTTCCGGTTAATACAATTCTAGCATGAATAATAAACCTTTATCATGATATAAGGAAATAAATAATAACTTTATTATTGCCTCTAGGGCATATTTCCTTCAGTTAATATATAACACCAATAGGTTTTGGGCCGAGTTATGAAAATGTTTTTCCAGTGTATTTTCTGCTATATTATGAAAATATAAATTATTTATGCACTATTCAAATGAGAAATATGAGCCCAAATTTATGTTGAAAGTTACTTTAATGATGAGAGATTTTTATAATGTTTTTCCGTGGGTTATAATGGGCCTAATTATGGTATCAATCATTTTATTTATCTTTAGTGCTTTCTAAGTTGTTTCAGTTCCTTTTATGTTTATGCATTGAAAATAAATCTAGTATGATGCTAAAATCATGTTTGAATTTTTTGAATACGGTTGAACCAATTGGAAATTGCATTGAAAATTCATGTGGCATTAATGTTAAATGTGATTTCATGGCAATTTTTAATGATGATCACCTTTTAGCATCATTTTAATGTGAAAATTCATCTTGTAAAATGATATATTCACCATTATTACTCACTCACTAAATTTTCCAAAAAATATTATTTGGAAAATTTAGTTTACTGTGTTGTTTATGTTGATGTCATCATTATCAACAAGCACATGCCACCTAAGGAAATGTTGATTTTCGTGTGGTTTGGTTTTCCACACCCCACCATGCGGCACAATATGTTTGGCCTGCATGCCTAACGGGCAAAATTGATGTTTTCTGATGGTGCATTTTATCTTATTGAATGCACTGCACAACTAGAATGGCGTTGATGAAATTATGGTCGATTCTCTAAACTAGCTCGCTCCAGAATAAGTATAATTGAGCGTGCTCAAAATAAGTGCCTCAACTTTATTATAACTTTGTACTAACGTTAGTACAAAGTATAGGCACTTATTTTAGGACGGAGGGAGTATAAACTAGCTACAGTTGGTAAGTTCTTTGTCAAGTGATTAGAGATAAGGTTATGAGGCGAATATTCTTTTCCCTGGTTAAAAGTTCATCAAAAAGGGAGCTGACCTCGACACAAGAAGCCGGTCCATAAAAGTTACAGTCTCGAATGTAAGCAGTCCAATACTGAACAAACACTTGTTTTAGAAACGGCGCGACAAGTCGCGCAACCGCTTCTAGTAAGTACACTACCCTTCAACTGTCCAAAATATCAACCAGACTGTAGCCAATCTGTTGAAAATGGAACACAAAATTTGACGACGAAATCCACGTGACTTTTACAACCCCTGCGACCTTTCTGTGTTCCATCCAAACTCAAACATGTGAGAGAAAAACAAGAAGCAAGCAAAAGATGCTCCGCAATTGCTTACCGAAAGTTGTTATACAACTATTGCAGCAGATAAAAAATCTCTTAATTTTATTAAACAAAGGTCAGCTGTACAAAGCATGCCAACAATGTAATCTGCAGAAACTAGTATTCTTGTAGTGTTATATGGGATCAAACCTGAATTTTGTTCACATGTTATTCGGAAGATTTACAACATGTGCTAAACCAAATATACTCCGGGTGCGCAGCAAAATGCAGCAAGTCGCCTGCATTTTCATTTTCTGAGTAAACATGGGTGCATTAGCATCGCCATATTCAAAATGATAGGTGCTAATGAAAATGACTGAAACTTATAGGCCGAGTGTCCGGGCGCATCAGCATCACCATGTTCAGAATTCAACCTTTGTGAAAACAAAAATTCATTTTCTGCTGATGGACTCAAACTTTCAGGAGAGTTTCATCCAAGACACCACATCTGTGCCAACACCAGATGCTTCATGTAAGACTAAGAGAAATGCAGGTGGCAACGTTGAAGTAGTGTCCATTGTCGAACACATTACAGACTAATGTCACTGCACCACTGATCAAACAGTTTCGGAATATTAGAACCGTGATGCCAACGCAAATAGGTTTCTTATTATACTGTCTGGAGAACAAACCAAGTTTAGCTAGTAGAAACACAACAACTGCTTGGTTTTCTTGAACCCATATCTCAGTGGAAGGAACTGGGTTCTAATGTGCCGCAGTCATACCCAAAATATACAATACTTGTGCCCTGTTTTAGGGCAACCCAAAACAAAATTCAGCAACTTTTGGTTTTTGGGCAACTGTTTTGGCCGAAGAGGGACTTCATCAAATTCATACTGACACAGATTTTGTTAGATCTGGTATAGGAGGCACTGCGGTGGCTGTATGCATGGACTCTTCTGGGAATTACTTGCGATCATGTACGCTAGTAATTCATGGCATGAGAGAAGTTTCAACTCTAGAGGTATCGCTTGCAGGGAAGCTCTATCTTTGGCGGATGATCTTCTACTTCACAATTTTCTAGTGGCTACTGATTCTAAGCAGGTGGCTAATGATATCAACATGGGCTGCACTGGTATTCATGGTCTGATTGTAGCTGAGATTAAGTTAAGGACAACCAAATTTAATTGTAGTTTTTGTTTCTGAGAGTCAGGCCTTGAATAGAGAAGCCCATTTACTAGCCAAGCTTTTTGATTCTTTAGATTGTGGTAGACATGTCTGGTTGGCACAGCCTCATGATCACATTTATTTTCCCAGTTTTGTGAACTATGAATAACAAAGTTTGGTGGTTCTTAAAAAATGAAGTTGCTGGAGCCGTTTTTTGCCCTCCAAGTAGTCAAAAAGCGACTGAGATGCTCTGACTGAGCACGAACAACACTATGTACAGATACCAGAACCAGTGTACCCCAAATGGCTAGGATTGTCAGGTAATAGTACTGAAACATGTTAACCAGAAACATGTAAAGATACCCTAAACAGTTCAACAGTGTCCACGTACAACTCACTCTAGACTGTTGACCGGGTCTTGGCCCATTCCTCAGACACAACTTTTTGACAAACTTTATTCAAGCCCTACAATAAGCCTGGTACGCAGAGTCGACCAAGTCACCTTCACTGAGATCAACCCAAAATCAGTCTTTATCTCTCGAGTATCAAGTCCATGCGTGTCTGCCTGGAAGGAACAACATCGTTCCGCTGAACCAGATGGCCCCAAGGCCGCCTTGAACTTCAAAACCAGAGTGGAACCATCCACTACAGCAACCACAGACCTCTTTAAATGACGTGACTCGCCAACTGTACCATTGAAGAGCCGAATTCCTTCGTTATAACCACCGATAAAACAGCGCAAGCGCAGATGAAAACTGCTCTGCACTTCTGACACGGCAACTTCAATATTCGCCATGACTGCGTCATCAACACGTGCTATGGTTAAGTCAACCGCACCACACTCGCCTTGGATGCGATTTTTCAATGCACGATTCCATGGGCCCACGTCGTCTATGTCTGTTACACCATCAATCAGCTGGTAATCATCCCTTTCTTCCTCACCTACCTTGATCCTCATGTCATATTCCACTAGAATACTGGAAATCAAATCTATCCCTCGCTTAGGGCCAGCCATGTCGATGAGAGAACCCTACAAATTTGTTACTGTTTAGTAGCTCTCCATATGGAAGTAAGAAACAACTAAAGCTTTATACTACCTCTGTTTCTAAATGTAAGACGTTTTGGCAATTCAAAAATTGAACTACCAAAACACATCTTACATTTAGGAACAGAGGGTGTACTTCTCTAAGCTGTTTTACTTGCAACATTAATTTTGTGATACTTTACAATTGCTGACCAACATCTTTGCCACATATCAAACTGACTGGTTACATAGTGTCCACCAGTGTTTGGGAGGGGGGGAAATTGGCCCTCGGTATTTATTTGACATTGTTCAGATCCCAATTTTTACATAAGCATGTCGAAATGAGAAGAGAAAACAAAATGACTTAATAGTGATGCAATGATTCATGCTGGTGTGTTAAGTAGCAACTAAGAGCCCGAACTATTCTGTTTGATTTTGTTTGGAATACATGATATACTCACTCAGTTCCATATTTTATAAGTTTCTCATAGTAAATCACCTTTCCACAATATAAACTTGGTGTGATGGTGGCCTAAACAATCCAAACTACCATTCTGCTAGGTCTGTACAGATAAATCACAAGACTTGAGAGTGCTTGCTGTTCCATACATACACTAGGTTTGGCCTTACAATGTGAAATGAATAGATTTGACATAAGTCAGGTATTTGACCCCCCCCCCCATACTGTATAAATCATTTCCTCAGATGGTTTCGCCCACACTGCAACATCCACCTAATGTGAGAACTTCCCCAGTGGGTACTTAAAACCATATGGAATGCTTCAAGGGGACAAATACATTGTTTTATACTTGAGGGGGTTATTAAGTAGACTTATTGCTTGAAATAATCGTAGGTAAGTATGGATTCGCACCTGCTTCACAATGATGGGATCATCCCTGCTTATATTGACAATATAATTACGCAATGTATCCAGATAATCCCGCACTGCTATGTATCCATACAACTCTACTGGGCCAAGATCCAGAGTAAGTTCAGCCAACTTTAATGAGAAAATTTGTAACACGCGATTAGGTTGATGCCGAATGCATTCTCCATTGCGGATGTCACAATCTGTGGGATCTGGTAGCCGAGCTTCATAAAAAAAGTAAAGAAATAAGTTAAATTGTAATGGAAAACAATACAGGAAAAAAATAGTCGTCATACAAAAAGTAAGCGTGTCACTAGAGGATTCCATGGCCCTATTGGAAGTTTCCTTTTCATCCAAATGAAAATTATCGATGTTCTTTCTACTATGAATTTCACTCCATCAAAGGTTTTTGTTTTAGGAAACCCAAAGAAAAGCAGGTAACATTTCATCATGTCAGCAAGTAAAGGTCCATTTCACCCTCCCAGATTATTTCATAACCCCCTAAACTTATTTATTTGTTATGTCTACCCCAAGAATTACTAAAACAAGTCAATTCAGCCCTTGATGAAAATATTCTATTGTTTCACTTTCTAGAAGTCTTATTGTAAGTTAGTTTTTTTATTTTGATGGTAGATAACATCAGTCTGTATAATAAAAAATCATAATTTTCGATCCTGCATACTTGGGAGCAACTAAACCTACTTCAATGCTCATGGTACAAAAATATGTGCTAAAAATGCGGTTTATGAACATATTTCTGTACGGTACATGGTGACAACAAAAAGGATAAAAACCAGTCATGTGGCGAACCGGGGTGGGTTGGTGGAGGCCCAGGATAACCAAACTAAGGTAATGCAGGAATCTGAAGAATTTCCTCCCCTACTTTTGCAAAACCTAACAAATGCAACTCCTGAATGCCAATGCATCTACATTTAACTTGTAAAATTAAGGAAAGTAAAGAAAAAAAGCCAGATGATTTCAACAGAGAACACATCAGTTGACACTATAGCTTGAAAAAGGTGCTTGTAACAAATTGAAATAGGTAAAGAGAGATTATTTACTTACTCTCACTACAGTCATCAACATTATACATCCTTTTCCACGAATGAGTGTTCCTGTATAAAGAACCATCACGGTGTGTGCTTTTTGGAAGAAATCCCAGGTCAAGAATATCATCTTCTTCGGCATCGCTTGCTACCAATGCGCTCCTTCTATTGGTTGCACTCCTCCCGTTTTCATCACAACCAGAGATGTCCACAATATTCGAAGATGCATCATGTTTGCCGGCTATAGTATTCATATCTTGCAAGGTTGTCCCACTGGTCATGCTCCGAGATCCAGGTGGAAATCTATCACCAAAGAGAATAAAGAGCAAATCTGAGCACCCGACAGAAAATTCAATTCTTTTTCGGTTCCCCTTTCATTTTCGTCGGATTAACTATAAGACCCCACACCCCCTGCCTTATTTACAAAAATCAACACATAAGGATAATTAAAAGGGATTTTTCTCGAATACGCTCGGATAATTAAAAGGGGTAAAAAAACACAGTTGGTCAGAATCCAGATCCAAAACTATAATAATAAGAAACTAAAGGCGAAAATTTTGGCATCAGATGATGAGAGCATACCGGGAAACACGACGGACAGGTAGATCTGGAACCATCATGAGAGGGAAACTTCGCCGTGCAAGCGGTGGTGGCGACCAGTAAGGCGGGGCAGAGGCCATGAAAGAGAGGAGAGGTCGCGAGGTAGAGGAGAGGCGGCGCAGTGGGTCATGAGAGATGGCGACGCCAGGTCGCCGGAGGAGACGAAAAATCTGACGGAGGATTGGCATCTGAGCGCGCGGCGGCGGCAGAGGTGGGGTGTGCCGGTGTGGAGAATGGGGAGAGGAAAGGGCTGAACGCACGGGGCCGGTCTTCTTTACTCTCTTATATCAGAATAGCACACATCTGCCCGTGCGTTTTGTTAAGAATAATTAACCCGTCATTAATTATGGGATAATCCCCACTCTTCCCGCACGGGCAGTTCCAACCGATGGAGCAGTTTTCTCCCTAGAGCGTTGCAACCTTTGGAGCCAACCTTTCAGGAATAGTCGCCCCCTTTGAGACGCCTGTTGAGATTGTATATAAACTCATATCATCTATCAATAAAGGGTCACTTGATTCTCTACCGCTTGTCTCTTGATTACATTTAACACGTTATTAGCACGCTCTTCGGCGAGAGCAATTCCGACGAGAAGACAAGGAGAACAGGGAAAAGGTGAGAAACGGAACCATACCTCGAGTTCCGATGTCCCTGTTTCTTCGCCTTCTTCGCGCCGATGGCCGTGGCCGCTGCTTCCAGCATCATGTGCGCGACCTCCGCCGTTTCCGGCGTGGAGGTTGGAACCAGCGCCGCCAGGACCTCCGTCACAACCACCGGAACGGCGTGGAGCCGTCGAACCAGCCCGTGCAGCCATCTGCGCCTCTGCAGCCCGATGTGCCCGCCCGACTTCTGGCCGGTCCGGTTGCACCAAGGCTCGAGGCCGATGGGGGCATCGACCAGGCGCTGGCGGCGGGTGCTCGGTGCATGGCTGGGTACTATGCCCCCTGCATCAGTACGACTTTCCCGTCATGGATCCGCCGCTGCAGCCTCCGACCCCAGCGGTTGTTGAAGCAGAAGCCGGCGCGCCGCTGCAGCCTCCGACCCTAGCGGTTGTTGAAGCAGAAGCCGGCGCGCCGCTCCAGAGGTTGCCGACGGTCGCGCGTGTCCCGGGAGACGCTGCCGCGCTGCCGCGCCTGCCGTCCCCAACTCCGTCGAACGGCCACTCCGGCCGCTCCGGCTCACGGAGCCCCGCGGCACTCGGGCTCGCGAACGGCATCGCGTCCGGCCCCCTCGCCCTCGTGCTGCGCCCGCCCGCGCCCGTCCGCGCCGAGGCCTCGCCCTCGCGCGCTGCGCCCGCCTGCACCTCGCCGTGGCCGCGCCGCTTTAAGGCCTGCATCTCACCAGTGAGGATTCTCCAATGGTGACGCCCGCGAGAGCGACCACATGGCGCTGTTCCCCACCCCGCGGATTCGTCGGCGCGGTCCGCGGTGGCCAACATCGTGGTGTCCCTCCGGCATGGCTCGAACCATCCAGGCGGTGGTTCTGTGAAGCAAATGGGAAGCAAATCGATTGATGTGTGCCCACGTAGGTAATCACGATGGAGAACCTTATCTCTTCGTCTCTTTACACTAAGGTCCCTGCAGTTACTAGAATTAGCAAAACAGGCTGATTCAGTGGTCCAGGCTAATATTTGCACATCATCCTTCAATTTCGGGGGTTTCGCAAATTGGTCCTGTTAACAGTGCTATTTACTAGCGTTGATCTGTTTTGACCCTGTTATTTCCAGTATTTGTCTTAAATACGGTGTTTCTGTAGAGTACCTTGTATTCCAGAACGTGATGTAATATATTTCCATGTTTCTTACATGTTGAGATTCATTACATCTATTATTTGCAATTGAGATTTGTTTTTATCTCTTGCAAAGATAAATTTAGTTCCTCTGGAGTACTGATTTGCAATTGAGATTTTTCTTCTCTCGCAAAACAATCTCATTGTGATTGAGATTAATTTTCTCTCGCAAAATATTAATTCACTTTGTTGAATTATCTTGCAACTTGATACAACATCATCTCATTTAATTTGAGGTCTATACAATTCAAGTTTTTCACTTGAGGATCAAGTTTGCAACATCATTATTATCCACTACATTAGTAGTGTATATCTGTAGTGTACCTTGTACTTCAGAATAAACTATGATGTAATATATTTTCATGTTATTCTACATGTTGAAATTACTTACATCTACTATTTGCAATTGAGATTTTCAATTTCTTGCAAAATAAAAACCAATTCATCTTATTGAGCCTTTTTGGCTTAATACGAGCAAGAATTGATAGGCAAAATTCTTAGTGATCTCTTCAAATTGATGTATTGGGATCACAAGGTAGTGTGTAGATCTACTGCTCTGTAGATTATCACCACTACTTTGTAAGCCAACATTTCGTCATATTTGACATTATGATTGCTCAACATTATGATCTCCCTTGCATTTTATTAGGTTATGACATGAGGTACTAGAAGTATGTACTGATTTCATCAGGTTATACTCTCTAGTGCTGAGAGGTGGACCCCAAAATTTATTTTGGGAAGTATCTACAAGGTGTCATGCTTGACGATTTGAAGTTCACACTAATGGTTTCAAGCTAACTCCTTGAAATATCCATTAATTTTGCAAATTCATTACAACACTAACCATGATGGTCTTTAATTTACTGATAGTAAATTAATTATCTCTGGTAACCGATGGCTAGAGAATTTGAGGCATTCGTCCTCAATGGCCACCACTGCCCTATCCGGGCCATGGATATCATGATCGCTCTTGTGTCCCGTGGGATAATGTGTGGAATCCTGGATTTACCTCTGGTCAGGATCACACCGCTAACAGAGAAATGGTGTCTTATATATCATAAGGCATTAGATTCAGATCTCGTCATCTGATTATTTTGTATCAGCAATTCCTGGGATACAATGAACCTCAAGGGCAAAGGTTTGAATCTTACTTCAACCTTCAATCCGACATCACCAGTTGTGACGGGACCCTATGGGCACAGAGAATGTGATGGTTGAATATGCCTCAACCGACATGTTTGGACTATGAATAGTCTTTCAATCTCCTGAGTGGTCAATATAATTAATGTCCAATTACGATGTTGTAACAACAACATAAGTATTGTTGTCATCATATATTGTATATCACAATATGTTATATCAGCACTTTGATACAAATTCATTTGTATGTATTCTATATATCCGACAGTGATTTTCTTGAGAATCTTCATGTCTATATATATATATTTCTACGGGAGTCAATCCAATTAAAAATGATATGTGCCTTGTGGACATATGCACCACAAACTCTATACTCAGGGAAGTCCAATGTTTCCACTCTCATTCAGAGAAAGGAGATATTTTAAAATCGGTAGATGCGATGAGGTATTTGTTGGATCAACTCAAGTCATATTTACTACCCCTGTGGGTACTCAAGTAACGTCGGGATGCTTCATTGCTTCCCAAGTTTAACTCGTACCCTACTAAGCTATAGATATATTCATCAAAATGGTTTCCATAGCGAAACTTATGCTGACAAGAAAGAGAAATAACTTTTCTTTACCATATGCAACAGATATGGCAATCACATTCTCTATGTATCATCTGGATTGTACTACATATACGACACAACCCATAGCACATGTTGCGTACAAGATAGTTTTCCAGAGTGTCTTGTACATGAAAAACTTGGCATACTCGCCTTGGTCATCGAGACATCGGGTTGAAACCGAAACTATCAGCAATTCCAATAGTTTATGATTATTATGATGCTAAATTCTAATAGCATTTGGATTTTATGTGCACTACAAGTGACACAGGGAAGCTAATTTTAAGGCCCACACACCTTATAGTCTACGCTGAACCACTCAGACTCCTTGGATGCATCAAGTCAAGGTAAGTGGCTCTTCCCATCCATTGACTAGACTATTCAGGTATTCCATGATTTTAAAAGACATATCTACATGATGGTCTTAAGTGTGTGCTTTATTCACACGAAACCATTGGCTCATTATCTTGACATCGATTTCGAGCAAATCGAATGGATAACATTGCAAAATTCTCCTTGAGTGCCTTCTCTATGGCCCTTGGATTGAAGTTTAGCAATTTGTCCTAATGTCTAGACTCAAAATGGTTTGGTAGAATCCTATCCAAAGAGTTAAGCTCATTGCATTATCTTTACTTTGGAATTGCAACTTACCAACTTTACGTTGGAGTCATGCAGTTTTACACACTCATGACAGAACTGTATAATATTATTCCCCTCTATTTTTGATATGTGGATATCTACCAAGTATTTCCTATCTGCGGTAATTCGGTTGCATACCGATATCACCACCCGACATACATCATTGGCCCCTCAACATATAGTTGGGATCTATGTGAGGAATATTTCCACGCATTAGGGGGAGATTTCAAGTACCATAAAGAATGCCAGGGAATTAGTGGAATGTTCAACACATTTCTGCCTCAAATCCACATAGTCAAAAATCTGAACCATGCGTTCAAAAGATTTGCAACTCATTGCAAATAACCTGCCACATTCATCTACAATCCTGAAAAATATGTCGGAAAGAGTGGAGGTACACCACTCAACTCCCCGTTCAAAGCAACATGGGGAGAAGTACGGCAATAGTACATCAGGATTCAGCTTCTTGCAAGTAAGGATATCAAGGCCTGTAAATCAGTAAATGCAAGTCAACTTCACGTTGACAGACATCTAATGGGTAGTATACACCCAGTGGACGGAAAACCTCCACCAACCTAGGTCATAGTGCACACAATGACTGGGACATCGGAATACCCGACTCAATCGCATTGGGAAATTGCGAGCAGTCACTATGGGTAACGATATTTCCATCAACTATATATTGATATATAGATTCCGGAGAATCATATTACCGGAAGTCTACAATTGTCGACATACATTTCTCAACTAGATTGAAAAACTTTTCAAGTGATTCAGATCCAATGACCATGGCCATGGCAAAGTGTGAGCAACACTCGGACTGAACTCAAGTAAAGGGTATAATCTAGGTAGAAATGATCTTGCTCAACAATCGTAAGGTATTCATAAGCAATATCTACACCAGTTTTCTTCTGGAAACAGAATTGAGAACAACGAGGTGGTGAAACAAAGAGCAAGTATTGTAGCACAAGGGTTCACGCAGATACCCAACTATTATCTAGAGGTGGAATGTCTTTCCGATAACTTTATCATTGGCAGTACAAAATCATCTATCTCTGCAGTTGATAGATGTAGTGATTACATATCCATGTGGATCACTAGATTCAGACATATATGATTGATTCCCGATGGAATCTCAATTCTGAATCAAAATACAAAATGCAACATATATTGTGTAAAATCAGTAAGTTACCATACGACTTATTGTTGTCGGTACATTTGGTACGACCGACGTAGTGAGTTCCTTATTCACAAGGATTACTCCTACAATGATGATTATCCATGTTTGTGGGTCTACAATGATGACACATGTAATCATCTAAATGACGAAGTTTAAAATGAAGGATTTGGGTAAACCAAAATACCACTCGTTACTACGCTTGAGCACCTTCATTCATACATTATGGTATACTATGTTGTCTATATCCAAATATATTGGAGAAATTCATTATGGACAAATCTTATCCATCCATAACTCTCATGGTAGTTCATTCTCGAGACGTAGAGAAAGATCTATATAGACGAAGAGATGATGGAAATGAGATATTGGGACTGAACGTTCCATAATGCAATTGGATCCACCAAACACAACTGGTTGGTACTCAAGAATATCTTTCGATATCTCCAAGGCATTAAATATCTTGTCCTGGTTTTTCAGTTTCATAAAAATGTGAACATCGATATCATTGGATACATCGATCAGATCCCCACTATGTCAGATCGTAGACAAGTTTAGTATTCCTACTACGTGTGGTAGCCCTCTCATGAAGAGTCTTCAAAACAAACCTCGTGGCTACATCCACCAACCATTATCTCAAAGATAATGTTGCTTGTGTTGCCCGGATGCAAACAGATTACATAATAAGCAATACCCCTATATTGCATATCTTGCAAGTCCAATCATGTGACTGAGTTGTTTACCAAGTCTCTACCAACTTCTACATGCCATAAATACGTTCATGAAATTGGTATGTGATGTCTTTGGAATTTGCAAGAATCAGGGGGGGTATCTTCCTGAATTGTTCATGTTAAATGCATCATATTATACTCTTTTTCCTTTCACGAGTTTACTATACAGGTTCTCATAAAGGTTTTTAATGAGGTAATATCAACATGAGATCATATGTCATACTTTTCGTTTTCCCCACCGGGGTTTTTAGAAAAGTATACACGACATATTTATTGTCCTCTAAACTCTATGGGTTTTCTCGTATTGAGTTAAAAGAGACAATAACCATTATATGTTGCATCATTTTCTCCTTATTTTTCCCATTGGGTTTAAAGGAGTTTTAGCAACATATCAAACACTATACTCCTCACAATTTTTCCCACAGGGTTTTTGGAGAACTTAATCAAGGTGATGGATCCTTATGCAGTCAAGCGGTGATTAGGGGGAGTGTTAAGAATAATTAACCCGTCATTAATTATGGGATAATCCCCACTCTTCCCGCATGGGCAGTTCCAACCGATGGAGCAGTTTTCTCCCTAGAGCGTTGCAACCTTTGGAGCCAACCTTTCAGGAATAGTCGCCCCCTTTGGAGACGCCTGTTGAGATTGTATATAAACTCATATCATCTATCAATAAAGGGTCACTTGATTCTCTACCGCTTGTCTCTTGATTACATTTAACACGTTTCAAGCAACGGGAGAGATATTTTATTTACCACAAGCAACAAAAAGATAATTAATTGTGTTAAAAAACGGTCTTCACAATGGTAGGCGAGAGAGTAAGGAGTTGCGGCCTTCTCACTGGACATGTTTGGCTCGTGAAATCTTAATAGTGGTGGAGTTGGTAGGCGTGGTGGCAAGCACCCAACTCGTCCCTTTTTCTTTTGCATGCCTCCTCATTTGGTGGATGTGTGACGACCATCGGAACACGGTTGCTTCGACCACTCTCCTACGACAGTGTAACCAGATGGATTACTAATTGCAGCGCATAAATCCTCTTACACAAGCATAATCAGGCATGAATGTCCCTTTATTACGAAGATTTATTTCCTTTTATTATTTTAGCACTTATGTTAAAAAATTGAAAGCCCGGACAGTTAAAAAAATGTGAACATTTATTTTTAGAAAATTCCATATAATTAAGAAAACAAAAAAATTAGAAAGAGGAATAGTTATTTAAGTTCAAAAAAACATGTTGAAACCATGAACATTTTATAAAAACACAAAATTATTAATTTTTTTAAAAGGGGGACATTCAGAAAAAAATTAAAAATGTTTTCTTAGACGCAAACATTATTTTGTTTTTGTGAACTTTTCAATAAAATAGGAATATTTTTTGGAATATGGAACATTTTATAAAATATTAACTTTATAAAAAAATCTCGAAAAATTCTAAAATAGAATCTTTTTTAAATGGCAACATTTTTTAAATGTTGAGAAAATTCCGAAACCAGTTTTTTTTAAGTTTATAATATTTTTCAAAACAATAATAAAATTTTATAATGCTGATTTTTGAATATTTGAATAAAAATTTAAATTGTGAATATATTTTGTATATTTTTATTTCACGGCAAAATAAAAAAAAAGTGAAAAGGAGAACGAAACATTTAAATGGCCCGGCCCAGTCTTGGGCGACCTGTGCGTTCCTTGAACTATTTGTCGGTGTGTGCGACAAATAAGGTCTTTTTAACGCCTGGGCAGGATAATTACTGGGTTGGCTTTGTTGGGCTGGAGTGCGCCCGGCCCAATTGCGGAATTCTGGAGAAACTTTTTGTCTTTTCTAGTAGATGCACAAAAATTTAGTACCACCTCGGATAGAAAAAATATTTTCAACGATGAACGGATGAAAATATTGGAGAAACGCACTTTGCTTTATTAGTAGGTATAGATTTTCACTTTTGCAGAAAACCCCAGATAATTATTGATAATCAACCCACATGACAGTTTTAAGTCAGATTTTTGTTTTGTTAGGAAACTAGCGGTGTGACCCGCGCATTTGCGCGGCTAGATTAGTTACACATTGCTATGATTATTTCTTTATTTGTATTTTATTTATTTTTCTAATTGCAAAATGTTTATTTTTATTTATTTATAATAGAATTTCTAAATGTTATAAAATTATATAGCCATATTACCACATGACTATGAATTATTTGTCCCACATATATTAGCTCCCACATATATTAGCACATGACTATACAATTTTTGTTTTACATGATTTACTGTTTTATCTTATTCAGGTACACAACTGAACAATCTATTAAGTCATCAATAGTGATGTTTCTGTTTAAGAATGGAAGTTAAAGATCCCGTGGGTTGCCATGCAAAAACAACACTTTCATACTAATATGTAAGTTCCAGTTTACACTCTAGCGATCCCGCAAAAAAAAAGTTTACACTCTAGCTCCCATCGTTAGCTAGGATTAAGTAGAGTTCTTTTCTTTAATCTATCTCATCATTAGACATAATTTATTTGTGTCATTCTTCGAGATGTTTTCTTCCACTTCTTTTTTTTGGGGGGGTGGGGGGGGGGGGCATTATTTATTTTAATTGTTTGTCACTTCTGCATATGAGGTAATACCATCCCTCCATTGTACATTTTTGCACAAAAAAATATATAAAATGGCACAATATGTGTCTTCCCTACTATTTTTGCTATTAAAAACATATTGTCATACTTTCCTTTGTGCTCACTCTTGGAGTGCCTTGTTCTTTCTGGTCATTTTCATGTCTGTTTTAGGTCGATTTATGCCGTTAGAATATTAGCATGATTTCAATTTGCGAGGACATTGTTTTTTGTGTCATGCAATTAATACACTTATTGACCGCACACATAGTATATTGTCATTGTTTTTAATCACCCAATTTCATCTATCTCATATACTAAGTGATTCTTGTCCATTTAATACTTGAGATATAAGATGTCGCCTCTCCACCACCTGAATTGTGTGAAGCCTCGGAGTAACCAATGGTTCACACACGCATAGTGTTTGTCCATACAATGTGTACTCAACAACTATTTTAACCTTACCTCTATGCATTTATCCATTTTTAAGAAACCCATGCATGTTGATAGATATCACCCGAGAGATGTTCCCCTATTGTTGGTCCAATAACTATATATATTGCATGCTGCCAAATCCAGATTAGACTGTCAAATTTATTTCAGTTTCACCCAAGACACTAAAACTTGGGATCGCTATTTCTCTAACAAACCCGTACTGCTCCTTTATTAACTGTTGTTCTGATTCGACTCAAATTTTCTAACTAACTTGTACTACTCTTTATTTACTATTGTTCAGATCCGACTCATATTTTCTTTTCTTCGTGCTTTAACAGCCATACATATTATCTAAAGCGTTAAAATTATTAAATCAATGATAAAGTAACGATGCAATCTATTTGTTCATTGTTTTAATTATGAAATAAATTAGATATATATTCTGGGCCTTTTTTGCGGGAATATATATCAAAAGTTAGCTTCATTTATGTGGGTCGCATGTATATTAAGTTGCTTTTTTCCTTATCCCAAATTTCATAACGTATAATATAGTATTAAAAATTTAAATGACGCAAGAGGTTCATATATAAATTTGATTGTATTGTTTGTCCACCTAATAGTATATGTATCTAGTATGTTTATTTTGAACAATCTGACTCAAAACCTCGATCATCTGTGATGAACCACATTCTTGTAGATTCCAACTTAAAATGATAAATTCAGTGGCTTTGTTTGTACAGGTTGAATGCTTGTTTGCTTGGCCCGAATATTATCTCAGCGGCGTCGATCACCAATTCCTTTTTTGGGAATTGTATGTATATTTTTAGATGAATTGCATGCATGTTCTTTCTGAAAGACTTGCACCTATATTTTCTTGGAAAGACCCACCTGTACATTTTTTATATGTTCATGACTATTTTTTTTAATATCTACGCATGACTCAAGTTGTCTGATGTTGGATGCATGTTTTTGTAAAGACTTGCACGTAGTTTTTTCACATTGGTACAGGACCTAGATGGGCAAGTGCGCTTGTTGTAGATTGCTTGGACTCACCCAAGCGGCATGTACGTAGATGTCATATGCTTGTGCGTGTCATGGCCGACGTAGGCCCCCCTTCTTTTCTCTTTGTTTCAGGAAACTAACCTAATCGTTTGTGTCCGACGATAAACTTTGTATACGTGATAGGTTGTACATGCAAGGTACTGGAATTGCTTTTTTATTTTTGACCGACCCGTACAGCTTCTTCATTAAATATTGCTTTGATCAGACTGATATTTCCTTTTCCTTGTTCTTTACGCCCGAACATATTATCTCCAGCGTGACACAACGTACATAACAATATTGTACATTCCATGATAGTTGGGTTAATCAACCTGCAGTACATATAAAATGTTTTCTTAAAAGTATCCGTATCTTTTAAACCGTGACTTCAAATTTAATATGTTATATAAAATTTGATTAGAAAAACTAATCATCAACCTGTGCACCAGCACGGGCTAGAACGTTTGTAGTCACTGTACTTGCTACTTTTGTACAAAATAGTGTCTAAATTTATTTTTCACATATTAGTTACATATAGGGACACATATTTTTTTGATGATGTTTTACTTGTCAGAAAATATGATAAATCCTCAAAGTCTTGCAAATCCAAAATGCAATCATAGTCTTATAATATTTTGAACGAACATGCAATTTTATCTACTAAGATCGCAATATACAATTCATATAAATAGACGCATGTATATGCAAAGCTTAAAACCAAATTGAATAATTGATATTTCTCTTCAAAAAAATACAATAATGCAACCGCAAGTTCGGGGACCCATAAAAGCAAAATACTGCTTCACCATATTTTAGAACAATATAATGAATATGTAAAAAAAACTGAATGGAGTTGAATATCCCATGTTGATTCCTATACATAACAAAAAGTAAGTAGTAAAACATTATTGTCCAAACAAAATGTTAATTTACAATGCTTTGGCTTTCAAGGTTAATCATCTAGTGCATTGCACATTTCAGAATGAACATCCTCTACAAAGCAACATAGCTTGGCAAATATGCATGCAAATATCAAGGATTTCTGCAACGCGGAATTATGAAAAAAAATTGTATGCCAGAATATGAAACTTAACACCGAAAAATCCCCCAACCAAGAGACAGTCTAACACTAGTAGAAAACAGGGTTTTGATCCAGGCCTGAAGAGGGCATTAATCCCGGTTCTCATACGAACCGGGACCAATGGGAGCATTAGTCCCAGTTCATGAGGCCAGGGGGCCGGCCGGGCCTCGGGGGCCAATGGTCCCGGTTCGTCTGACCCCTTTGGTCCCGGTTCCAGACACAAACCGGGACCAATGGGCCTTGCTCCTGGCCCACAACCTTTAGTCCCGGTTTGTGTCTGGAACCGGGACCAAATAGAGGCCTATATATACCTTGCCCGCGAGCAGAGCAGTGCACTCTTTGTTTTTTTGGCTAGCCGTGGGAGAGCTTTGTGGTGCTCTAGCTCACCTCCTATGCACATGAGGTGTTCGATGAAATACCCGAGCCACACTTTATAAGCTTTCTCCTCTCGAAATTCCTTGTCCCAACTCCATTTTCCTCAAGATTTGTCTAGGTTTGTGATACGTCTCCAACGTAGCTATAATTTTTGATTGTTCCATGCTACTATATTATCCATCTAGGATGTTTTATATGCATTTATATGATATTTTATATGATTTTTGGGACTAACCTATTAACCTAGAGCCCAGTGTCAGTTTCTGTTTTTTCCTTGTTTTTGAGTATCGTAGAAAAGGAATACCAAATGGAGTCCAATTGACGTGCCAATTTTTGATGATTTTTTATGGACCAAAAGAAGCCCCCGGAGTAAAAGAGTTGGGCCAGAAGAGTGCCGAGCTGTCCACGAGGGTGGGGGCGCGCCCTACCCCCCTGGGCATGGGCCCTATCTCGTGGACGACTCGGAGACCCCCCTGATGTGAGACCGACGCCAAAAATTCCTATAAATACAGAAACCTCCAGAACATAACCTAGATCGGGAGTTCCACCGCCACAAGCCTCTGTAGCCACCAAAAACCAATCGGGACCCTGTTCCGGCACCCTGCCGGAGGGGGGATCCCTCATCGGTGGACGTCTTCATCATCCCGGTGCTCTCCATGATGAGGAGGGAATAGTTCACCCTCGGGGCTGAGGGTATGTACCAGTAGCTATGTGTTTGATCTCTCTCTCTCTCTCTCTCTCTCTCGTGTTCTTGATTTGACATGATCTTGATGTATCGCGAGCTTTGCTATTATAGTTGGATCTTATGATGTTTCTCCCCCTCTACTCTCTTGTAATGGATTGATTTTTCCCTTTGAAGTTATCTTATCGGATTGAGTCTTTAAGGATTTGAGAACAATTGATGTATGTCTTGCGTGGGATACCCGTGGTCACAATGGGGTATTCTATTGATCTACTTGATGTATGTTTTGGTGATCAACTTGCAGGTTCAGTGACATTGGGAATCTATGCATAGGGATTGGCACACGTTTTCGTCTTGACTCTCCGGTAGAAACTTTGGGGCACTCTTTGAAGTACTTTGTGTTGGTTTGAATAGATGAATCTGAGATTGTGTGATGCATTCGTATAATCATACCCAAGGATACTTGAGGTGACATTGGAGTATCTAGGTGACATTAGGGTTTTGGTTGATTTGTGTCTTAAGGTGTTATTCTAGTACGAACTCTAGGATAGATCGAACGGAAAGAATAGCTTCGTGTTATTTTACTACGGACTCTTGAATAGATCGATCAGAAAGGATAACTTTGAGGTGGTTTCATACCCTACAATAATCTCTTTGTTTGTTCTCCACTATTAGTGACTTTGGAGTGACTCTTTGTTGCATGTTGAGGGATAGTTATATGATCCAATTATGTTATTCTTGTTGAGAGAACTTGCACTAGTGAAAGTATGAACCCTAGGCCTTGTTTCAACGCATTGCAATACCGTTTCCGCTCACTTTTATCATTAGTTACCTTGCTGTTTTTATATTTTCAGATTACAAAAACCTATATCTACCATCCATATTGCACTTGTATCACCATCTCTTCGCCGAACTAGTGCACCTATACAATTTACCATTGTATTGGATGTGTTGGGGACACAAAAGACTCTTTGTTATTTGGTTGCAGGGTTGTTTGAGAGAGACCATATCCATCCTACGCCTCCCATGGATTGATAAACCTTAGGTCATGCACTTGAGGGAAATTTGCTACTGTCCTACAAACCTCTGCACTTGGAGGCCCAACAACGTCTACAAGAAGAAGGTTATGTAGTAGACATCAGTTTGGCGGTCCTTCCTGTCCCGTCCCCATCCTCACTACCGTCGATCGCCCGCGCCGATCTCGTCGTCGGCGCCACTGTGGTGAGCCTCTTGTTCTTATCTTCTTTCTAAAATAAAAAATTCTTACTTATATGATTTAGATTGCTACTTGTATAATTTTCTTACTTTTATTATTGTTTGAATGTTTGTTATTATATAGTGCGATGGTTTTGGTATTCGCCCCCGTCGACCCTCGTCATGTCTATGATTCGGATGTGGTATATACTATCTTTTATAACTATTTCTTTCATTTAGTGGTTATGACAATTATGCCGACCAACGTGACATAGATGTTTTATGTAGGAGGTATGTGGACCGAAAATTCCAACTGACCCTCTTGTCGAGAGGTTAAAATTTAGTTGAAAAATAAAATGATTACTTGAAGAAGAAAAAAGAAAAGAATTGAGGAGGAGAAGATGGCATTGGAGTTGCATGTTGTGGATATCATCGATGATCACAAGATCAAGATGTATAAAATGCGCTTGAAGATTAGAAAATTTTAAAAATATGCCATTCATACTGAGGCTTGGTATCATTATGCCATTGGATCAATTGTTACCTTGTTGCGATTATGATCGCATATGTTGTTGCATTGAAATGTTTTACATAGTTTCAATGTATGGTTTAATTAGATGCTCACGAGAGCTATATGTTGTTCAATGAGAACTATGTATTAACTTTATGTATTTATTTTTTCAGTAATAACATTTGATCACTACTGTACTTTGGTTTTAATGTGATGATGAAATCCCTTTGTAACAGATGAGTTTTCGTCCGAAGCCCTAATACTTTGAAAGAGATT
The DNA here is from genome assembly GCF_056163025.1 of Triticum urartu. Taxonomy (NCBI): domain Eukaryota; kingdom Viridiplantae; phylum Streptophyta; class Magnoliopsida; order Poales; family Poaceae; genus Triticum; species Triticum urartu. The sequence continues at coordinate 633,907,929 of NC_141879.1, forward strand.
GTCCGTTTTGCACACGAAGTGCATCCAGTTTTTGCCGTAACCCTCTCAGCTTTTTAGAACATGCTATGTGGGTGAAATGATGATACCATGCCAACTTTCAACCTTTTCAGGGTTCATTTTAAGTGCTTTTCAATTTCAGGGTCATTGTGACGCACTCGATTCAATCGTACACTAATCATACACGCAAATGTGTACGATCAAGATCAAGGACTCACGGGAAGATATCACTGTTGGAAATATGCCCTAGAGGCAATAATAAATTGGTTATTATTATATTTCCTTGTTCATGGTAATCGTTTATTATCCATGCTAGAATTGTATTGATAGGAAACTCAGATACATGTGTGGATACATAGACAACACCATGTCCCTAGTAAGCCTCTAGTTGACTAGCTCGTTGATCAATAAGATGGTTACGGTTTCCTGACCATGGACATTGGATGTCATTGATAACGGGATCACATCATTAGGAGAATGATGTGATGGACAAGACCCAATCCTAAGCCTAGCACAAGATCGTGTAGTTCGTTTGCTAAAGCTTTTCTAATGTCAAGTATCATTTCCTTAGACCATGAGATTGTGCAACTCCCGGATACCGTAGGAGTGCTTTGGGTGTGCCAAACGTCACAACATAACTGGGTGGCTATAAAGGTACACTACAGGTATCTCCGGACTAACCGCCTGGCTACCGCACAACCACCGCATCAAAACAGGAGCTTGACCGGTACTTGGGCGGTGCCTAGCTGGAACAACCGCATGGCCTTGAGCTCTTGGGCGGCTAAGTTCTGAGCGGAAGAACCGCTCGGACCACCCGTGGTACCGGTCATTGTGGAACGACTGGACCAACCGGGCCACTACCGCCCAAGAACCGCATCAAACCAGAAGCGAGAGCGGTACTTGAGCGGTGCATGGACGGAACCACCGCCCCCGCTATTGCAGAGCATGGTGGCGGTACCACCGCCCGGAGGCAGCGGTACAACCGCTCAAGCAAAGCTGGCGAGCGACAAGACCCAGCGGTACAACCGCTCCAGAGAGCGGTACAACCGCTGGGAAGAAACAGTGAGCAGGAAAGAGGGGAAGAGGCAAGGAAAACTTGAAGGAAATATGCCCTAGAGGCAATAATAAAGTTATTATTTATTTCCTTATTTCGTGATAAATGTTTATTATTCATGCTAGAATTGTATTATCCGGCAACATAATACTTGTGTGAATACATAGACAAACTAAACGTCACTAGTATGCCTCTACTTGACTAGCTCGTTAATCAAAGATGGTTATGTTTCCTAACCATAGACATGTGTTGTCATTTGATTAACGGGATCACATTATTAGGAGAATGATGTGATTGACATGACCCATTCCATTAGCTTAGCACCCGATCGTTTAGTATGTTGCTATTGCTTTCTTCATGACTTATACATGTTCCTATGACTATGAGATTATGCAACTCCCGTTTGCCGGAGAAACACTTTGTGTGCTACCAAACGTCACAACGTAACTGGGTGATTATAAAGGAGCTCTACAGGTGTCTCCAAAGGTAAATGTTGGGTTGGCGTATTTCGAGATTAGGATTTGTCACTCCGATTGTCGGAGAGGTATCTCTGGGCCCTCTCGGTAATGCACATCACATAAGCCTTGCAAGCATTGCAACTAATGAGTTAGTTGCGAGATGATGTATTACGAAACGAGTAAAGAGACTTGCCAGTAACGAGATTGAACTAGGTATTGAGATACCGACGATCGAATCTCGGGCAAGTAACATACCGATGACAAAGGGAACAACGTATGTTGTTATGCGGTCTGACCGATATAGATCTTCGTAGAATATGTGGGAGCCAATATGAGCATCCAGGTTCCGCTGTTGGTTATTGACCGGAGACGTGTCTCGGTCATGTCTACATTGTTCTCGAACCCGTAGGGTCCACACGCTTAAGGTTTCGATGACAGATATATTATAAGTTTATGAGTTTTGATGTAATGAAGGAGTTCGGAGTCATGACGAGGAGTCTCGAAATGGTCGAGACATAAAGATCGATATATTGGACGACTATATTCGGACATCAGAAAGGTTTCGAGTGATTCGGGTATTTTCGGAGGTACCGGAGAGTTACGGGAATACGAGGAGGAAGCAATGGGCCTTAATGGGCCTTAGTGGGAAGGACCAGGAGGTGGCGCGTGCCCCTCCCAAGCCCAGTCTGAATTGGACAAGGGGTTTGGGGCGCGGCCCCTCCCTCCCTTCCTTCCCCTCTTCCCCCCTTTCCCCCCTTCTCCTAGTTGGACTAGAAAAGGAGGAAACCTACTCCAACTAGGAGTAGGAATCCTACTCCCTAGCACGCCCCTCCTAGGGCCGGCCTCCTCCCCCTTGCTCCTTTATATACGGGGGCAGGGGGGCACCTCTACACACACAAGTTGATCCTCGTGATCGTTTTCTTAGCCGTGTGCGGTGCCCCCTTCCACCATATACGTCGATAATATTGTAGTGGTGCTTAGGCGAAGCCCTGCGATAGTTGAACATCAAGATCGTCACCACGCCCTCGTACTGACGGAACTCTTCCCCAACACTTTGCTGGATCGGAGTCCGGGGATCGTCATCGAGCTGAACGTGTGCTAAAACTCAGAGGTGCCGTAGTTTCGGTGCTTGATCGGTCGGGACGTGAAGACGTATGACTACATCAACCGCGTTGTGCTAACGCTTCCGCTGTCGGTCTACAAGGGTACGTAGATCACACTCTCCCCTCTTGTTGCTATGCATCACCATGATCTTGCGTGTGCGTAGGAATTTTTTTGAAATTACTACGTTCCCCAACAGTGGTATCAGAGCCTAGGTTTTATGTGTTGATGTTATATGCACGAGTAGAACACAAGTGAGTTGTGGGCGATATAAGTCATACTACTTACCAACATGTCATACTTTGGTTCGGCGGTATTGTTGGACGAAGCGGCCCGGACCGACATTACGCGTACGCTTACGCGAGACCGGTTCTCCCGACGTGCTTTGCACAAAGGTGGCTAGCGGGTGTTAGTTTCTCCAACTTTAGTTGAACCGAGTGTGGCTACGCCTGGTCCTTGCGAAGGTTAAAACAGCACCAACTTGACAAACTATCGTTGTGGTTTTGATGCGTAGGTAAGATTGGTTCTTGCTTAAGCCCGTAGCAGCCACGTAAAACTTGCAACAACAAAGTAGAGGACGTCTAACTTGTTTTTGCAGGGCATGTTGTGATGTGATATGGTCAAGACATGATGCTAAAATTTTATTGTATGAGATGATCATGTTTTGTAACCAAGTTATCAGCAACTGGCAGGAGCCATATGGTTGTCGCTTTATTGTATGCAATGCAATTGCGCTGTAATGCTTTACTTTATCACTAAACGGTAGCGATAGTCGTGGAAGCATAAGATTGGCGAGATGACAACAATGCTATGATGATGATCAAGGTGTCGCGCCGGTGAAGATGGTGATCACGACGGTGCTTCGAAGATGGAGATCACAAGCACAAGATGATGGCCATATCATATCACTTATATTGATTGCATGTGATGTTTATCTTTTATGCATCTTATCTTGCTTTGATTGACGGTAGCATTTTAAGATGATCTCTCACCAATTATCAAGAAGTGTTCTCCCTGAGTATGCACCGTTGCAAAAGTTCTTCATGCTGAGACACCATGTGATGATCGGGTGTGATAGGCTCTACGTTCAAATACAACGGGTGCAAAACAGTTGCACACGCGGAATACTCAGGTTATACTTGACGAGCCAAGCATATACAGATATGGCCTCGGAACACGGAGACCGAAAGGTCGAGCGTGAATCATATAGTAGATATGATCAACATAGTGATGTTCACCAATGAAACTACTCCATCTCACGTGATGATCGGACATGGTTTAGTTGATTTGGATCACGTGATCACTTAGAGGATTAGAGGGATGTCTATCTAAGTGGGAGTTCTTAAAGTAATATGATTAATTGAACTTAAATTTATCATGAATTTAGTCCTGGTAGTATTTTGTAAATCATGTTGTAGATCAATAGCTCGCGTTGTTGCTTCCCTGTGTTTATTTTGATATGTTCCTAGAGAAAATTGTATTGAAAGATGTTAGTAGCAATGATGCAGGATTGGATCCGTGATCTGAGGTTTATCCTCATTGCTGCACAGAAGAATTATGTCCTTGATGCACCGCTAGGTGACAGACCTATTGCAGGAGCAGATGCAGACGTTATGAATGTTTGGCTAGCTCAATATGATGACTACTTGATAGTTTAGTGCACCATGCTTAACGGCTTAGAATCGGGACTTCAAAGACGTTTTGAACGTCATGGAACATATGAGATGTTCCAGGAGTTGAAGTTAATATTTCAAGCAAATACCCGAGTTGAGAGATATGAAGTTTCCAACAAGTTCTATAGCTAAAAGATGGAGGAGAATCGCTCAACTAGTGAGCATGTGCTCAGATTGTCTGGGTACTACAATTGCTTGAATCAAGTGGGAGTTAATCTTCCAGATAAAATAGTGATTAACAGAATTCTCTAGTCACCATCACCAAGTTAGTAAAACTTCGTGATGAACTATGATATGCAAGGGATAACGGAAACGATTCCCAAGCTCTTCGTAATGCTGAAATTGACGAAGGTAGAAATCGAGAAAAACATCAAGTGTTGATGGTAGACAAGACCACTAGTTTCAAGAAAAGGGCAGAGGGAAGAAGGGGAACTTCAAGAAGAACAGCAAGCAAGTTGCTGCTCAAGTGAAGAAGCCCAAGTCTGGTCCTAAGCCTGAGACTAAGTGCTTCTACTGCAAAGGGACTGGTCACTGGAAGCGGAACTATCCCAAGTGATTGGCGGATAAGAAGGATGGCAACGTGAACATAAGTATATTTGATATACATGTTATTGATGTGTACTTTACTAGTGTTTATAGCAACCCCTCAGTATTTGATACTAGTTCAGTTGCTAAGATTAGTAGCTCGAAACGGGAGTTGCAGAATAAACAGAGACTAGTTAAGGGTGAAGTGACGATGTGTGTTGGAAGTGGTTCCAAGATTGATATGATCATCATCGCACACTCCCTATAATTTCGGGATTAGTGTTGAACCTAAATAAGTGTTATTTGGTGTTTGCGTTGAGCATGAATATGATTTGATCATGTTTATTGTAATACAGTTATTCATTTAAGTAAGAGAATAAATTGTTGTTCTGCTTACATGAATAAAACCTTATATGGTTACACACCCAATGAAAATGATTCATTGGATCTCGATCGTAGTGATACACATATTCATAATATTGAAACCAAAAAGATGCAAAGTTAATAATGATAGTGCAACTTATTTGTGGAACTGCCGTTTAGGTCATATTGGTGTAAAGCGCATGAAGAAACTCCATGCTGATGGGATTTTGGAATCACTTGATTATGAATCACTTGGTGCTTGCGAACCATGCCTTATGGGCAAGATGACTAAAGACTCCGTTCTCCAGAACAATGGAGCGAGCAACATATTTGTTGGAAATCATACATACTGATGTATGTGGTCCGATGAATATTAAAGCTCGCGACAAGTATCATTATTTTCTGACCTTCACAGATGATTTAAGCAGATATGAGTATATCTACTTGATGAAACATAAGTCTGAAAAGTTCAAAGTATTTCAGAGTGAAGTAGAAAATCATCATGACAAGAAAATAAAGTTTCTACGATCTGATCGCAGAGACGAATATTTGAGTTACGAGTTTGGTCTTCAATTAAAAAAATGTGGAATAGTTTCACAAACTCATGCCACCTGGAACACCACAGCATAATGGTGTGTCTGAACGTCATAACCGTACTTTATTGGATATAGTACAATCTATGATGTTTCTTACCGATTTACCAATATCGTTTTGGGATCATGCATTAGAGACAGCTGCATTCACGTTAAAAAATGGGGCACCATCTAAGTCCGTTGAGACGACACAATCTGAATTGTGGTTTGGCAAGAAACCAAAGTTGTTGTTTCTTAAAGTATGGGATTGTGATGCTTATATGAAAAAGTTTCATCTTGATAAGCTCAAACCCAAATCGGAGAAATATGTCTTCGTAGGATACCCAAAGGAGACTGTTGGGTACACCTTCTATCACAGATCCGAAGGCAAGACATTCGTTGCTAAGAATGGATCCTTTCTAGAGAAGGAGTTTCTCTCGAAAGAAGTGAGTGGGAGGAAAGTAGAAAACTTGATAAGGTAATTGTACCTTCTCCCTTATTGGAAAGTAGTTCATCACAGAAATCTGTTCTTGTGACTACTACACCAATTAGTGAGGAAGCTAATGATGATGATCATGTAACTTCAGATCAAGTTACTACCGAATCTCGTAGGTAAACCAGAGTAAGATCCGCACCTGAGTGGTACGGTAATCCTGTTCTGGAAGTCATGTTACTAGACCATGACAAACTTGCGAACTATGAGGAAGCGATGATGAGCCCAGATTCCGCGAAATGGTTTGAGGCCATGAAATCTGAGATATGATCCATGTATGAGAACAAAGTATGGACTTTGATGGATTTGCCCGATGATCGGCAAGCCATAGAAAATAAATGGATCTTCAAGAGGAAGATGGACGCTGATAGTAGTGTTACTATCTACAAAGCTAGACTTGTCGAAAAAGGTTTTTGACAAAGTTCAAGGTGTTGACTATGATGAAATTTTCTCACTCGTAGCGATGCTTAAGTCTGTCCCAATCATGTTAGCAATTGCCGCATTTTTATGAAATCTGGAAAATGGATAAACAAAACTACATTCCTTAATGGATTTAAAGAAGAGTTGTATATGATGCAACCAGAAGGTTTTTTCAATCCTAAAGGTGCTAACAAAATATGCAAGCTCCAGCGATCCATCTATGGACTAGTGCAAGCATCTCGGAGTTGGAATATACGTTTTGATAAGTTGATCAAAGCATATAGTTTTATACAGACTTGCGGTGAAGCCTGTATTTACAAGAAAGTGAGTGGGAGCACTACAGCATTTCTGATAAGTATATGTGAATGACATATTGTTGATCGGAAATAATGTAGAATTATTCTGCAAAGCATAAAGGAGTGTTTTGAAAGAAGTTTTTCAAAGAAAGACCTCGGTGAAGCTGCTTACATATTGAGCATCAAGATCTATAGAGATAGATCAAGACGCTTGATAAGTTTTTTCAATGAGTACATACCTTGACAAGATTTTGAAGTAGTTCAAAATGGAACAGTCAAAGAAAGAGTTCTTGCCTGTGTAACAAGGTGTGAAATTGAGTAAGACTCAAAGCCCGACCACGGCAGAAGATAGAAGGAGAATGAAAGTCATTCCCTATGCCTCAATCATAGGTTCTATAAAGTATGCCATGCTGTGTACCTATTGTATACCCTACACTGTTTTTGGCAAGGGAGTACAATAGTGATCTAGGAGTAGATCACTGGACAACGGTCAAAATTATCCTTAGTGGAATAAGGAAATATTTCTCAATTATGGTGGTGACAAAAGGTTCGTCGTAAAGAGTTACGTCGATGCAAGCTTTGACACAGATCTGGATGACTCTAAGTCTCGATCTAGATACATATTGAAAGTGGGAGCAATTAGCTAGAGTAGCTCCATGCAGAGCATTGTGACATAGATATTTGCAAAATACTTACGGATCTGAATATGACAGACCCGTTGACTAAAATTATCTCACAAGCAAAACATGATCACACCTTAGTACTCTTTGGGTGTTAATCACATAGCGATGTGAACTAGATTACTGACTCTAGTAAACCTTTTGGGTGTTGGTCACATATCAATGTGAACTATGGGTGTTAATCACATAAAGATGTGAACTATTGATGTTAGATCACATGGCGATGTGAACTAGATTATTGACTCTAGTGCAAGTGGGAGACTGAAGGAAATATTCCCTAGAGGCAATAATAAAGTTATTATTTATTTCCTTATTTCATGATAAATGTTTATTATTCATGCTAGAATTGTATTATCCGGAAACATAATACTTGTGTGAATACATAGACAAACTAAACATCACTAGTATGCCTCTACTTGACTAGCTCGTTAATCAAAGATGGTTATGTTTCCTAACCATAGACATGTGTTGTCATTTGATTAACGGGATCACATTATTAGGAGAATGATGTGATTGACATGACCCATTCCATTAGCTTAGCACCCGATCGTTTAGTATGTTGGTATTGCTTTCTTCATGACTTATACATGTTCCTATGACTATGAGATTATGCAACTCCCGTTTGCCGGAGAAACACTTTGTGTGCTACCAAACGTCACAACATAACTGGGTGATTATAAAGGAGCTCTACAGGTGTCTCCAAAGGTAAATGTTGGGTTGGCGTATTTCGAGATTAGGATTTGTCACTCCGATTGTCGGAGAGGTATCTCTGGGCCCTCTCGGTAATGCACATCACATAAGCCTTGCAAGCATTGCAACTAATGAGTTAGTTGCAAGATGATGTATTACGAAACGAGTAAAGAGACTTGCCAGTAACGAGATTGAACTAGGTATTGAGATACCGACGATCGAATCTCGGGCAAGTAACATACCGATGACAAAGGGAACAACGTATGTTGTTATGCGGTCTGACCGATAAAGATCTTCGTAGAATATGTGGGAGCCAATATGAGCATCCAGGTTCCGCTATTGGTTATTGACCGGAGACGTGTCTCGGTCATGTCTACATTGTTCTCGAACCCGTAGGGTCCACACGCTTAAGGTTTCGATGACAGATATATTATAATTTTATGAGTTTTGATGTAATGAAGGAGTTCGGAGTCCCGGATGAGATCGGGGACATGACGAGGAGTCTCGAAATGGTCGAGACATAAAGATCGATATATTGGACGACTATATTCGGACATCAGAAAGGTTTCGAGTGATTCGGGTATTTTCGGAGGTACCGGAGAGTTACGGGAATACGAGGAGGAAGCAATGGGCCTTAATGGGCCTTAGTGGGAAGGACCAGGAGGTGGCGCGCGCCCCTCCCAAGCCCAGTCTGAATTGGACAAGGGGTTTGGGGCGCGGCCCCTCCCTCCCTTCCTTCCCCTCTTCCCCCCTTTCCCCCCTTCTCCTAGTTGGACTAGAAAAGGAGGAAACCTACTCCAACTAGGAGTAGGAATCCTACTCCCTAGCACGCCCCTCCTAGGGCCGGCCTCCTCCCCCTTGCTCCTTTATATACGGGGGCAGGGGGGCACCTCTACACACACAAGTTGATCCTCGTGATCGTTTTCTTAGCCGTGTGCGGTGCCCCCTTCCACCATATACCTCGATAATATTGTAGTGGTGCTTAGGCGAAGCCCTGCGACAGTTGAACATCAAGATCGTCACCACGCCCTCGTACTGACGGAACTCTTCCCCGACACTTTGCTGGATCGGAGTCCGGGGATCGTCATCGAGCTGAACGTGTGCTAAAACTCGGAGGTGCCGTAGTTTCGGTGCTTGATCGGTCGGGCCGTGAAGACGTATGACTACATCAACCGCGTTGTGCTAACGCTTCCACTGTCGGTCTACAAGGGTACGTAGATCACACTCTTCCCTCTCGTTGCTATGCATCACCATGATCTTGCGTGTGCGTAGGAATTTTTTTGAAATTACTATGTTCCCCAACAAAACTATCTCTCTCTCACACCTGAGGAAGGCAAAGAGAGGGTGAGAAAAGTGTACGTGAACTAATTCCCCCAGAGCTTCCTAATGAGGATTCCCTCTTGATAGTATGGGTACTCTACGACCAAAGAAAATAAAAGCGTAGAGGACACGTCTTCGATCTTTTCCTTCGAGAGGCAATAGCAACCCGATGTAAGCCTAAGCATCAAGAACCTGAAACATATAGCACACGATTAGACCACAAAGGGTTGTCATCATCATCCAAAACATAAAGTAGGGAAATGCCCTTTCAATCTCCCCCTTTTTGGTGGATGATGACAACAACACGATTTGCAAGAGATAAGTCAATGAAATCTAGACGGAACTCCCCCTGAATATGTGCCCCAATAAGTACTAGCTGTTAGAAAGCATGGGGACACTTTCAGGACTAGACTCCCCCTAGATTTTATAGACTCATCACTCTGAGCTCAAAAGGATAGACAATATAATACTTAGAGGCAATAATAACGATAATGACCTACGAACGGAAAGGTAAACGGAGTAACAAGTCTCACACACAGCACGGAACGAAACAAGTCCACAAACAAACACAAAACACGAGAACAAGAGAAAAACCCAAGCAAATCCCCGAGACCTATAGAACCCTCTCCCCCTTTGGCATCAAGACACCAAAAAGGAAAAGAGTGAAGCTAGCGACCCAAAGCTCAGGCGTCCTCCTCTGACTCCTCGGTCGCATCTGGATCTTCATCATCAGAGTCATCATCGTTGTCATGATCAGATTCTTCCATGGCATTGTCAGCTGCTACAAACGAGGATGATGGCTGGGGAGGGGCTTCATCATCAGTCTAGGTGCTATGGGTAGAGATCCAACGCTCCTCTGGGGTGATGCTCTTCTCAGAGCCACTCTGAACCTGCATGTTGAGGTGCTTCATCATTGCAATTTGGCGACACCGTGCAAGCTTCTCATTGACATGTGCCTCATACATCTTCTTCTGGATGTCAGCCTGGAGACAAAAGGTCTTCTTCACCTTGGCAGTAAGTTTGGCCACCCACAAAGGCTTGGCCCCTGGCTCCAGCTCAAAGTCCTCATCGTCAGAAGTAGCATAGACATCCTCAGGAGCATGTTCAGGGAAGCGAGGCTCGGCATGCTTCTTCTTCTTAAGGAGCTTGACCTCATGAACAATGAGGTTGTCTGGAGAAGTGAGGAGCTCTCCAGGACGACGAACAACCCACACAGAGTTCAGAAAGCACATGACAAACGGAGCGTAGATTGGGACTTTACAGTAGATGACCATGTTGTACATCTCATGCCACAACCAATTTGACACATCAAACATTGCCCCTGTCCCCACCATGGTCTTCATAGCAACCATCAAATCAACTAGATAGCCATGAATCTCATCTTGATTGCCCACCTTGGGCAAGAGCACATTGCGGAACACTCGGTGCATGATGTCATAGACCTTCTCCAAATCCTTGGATTCTCCAATAATCCCACGGCCCCGAATGTACAGAGGGGCAAGCTTCTCCTTAGACATGGACTCAGGAAAATCATGAGGGCGAATGCCACCCCTTCCTTCCAGACCGGTATCCTCGTACCCAATAGCATTGCAGAAAGCCCTCTAGGGAACGTGAAACAATTCATCACGACACATGAAGGTGAGAGTGCGCGCATCATCTTCCCCAAAATGAACCGTGGCATAGAACTGATGGATAAGTTGAACATCAAAGTCACAGTTGACTGACATGATCTTGACAAGATCAAACTCCTCGCATAGAGCTAGCGCATCACCAAAATACTCCATGTTGTTTCTCCAATGATCAAAATCAATTGTCCACTGCTTGGCATATCTGTTCTTGTTGTGCTCAAAGAGTTCATGAACAATCCGCACTTGCATCTAATTCCGGAACTGAACAGTGGTCCAACGGGGAGCAATGGGAACCTCATACAGATTATTTGAGCGGAAGGCTTCCCAATCCTTGGCTTTCCAATGATGCAACAGCATAACCACATGTTCCTTAGCAGCTGCAGACTTTTCACGGCGAGTGGGCTTGGTGGGAATCACAACTTCTTCTTCATCATCAGACACAACCGGGCGCAAGGTCCTTCGTGCCCTCTTCTTGGTCTTGCGAGGAGCAGAGCGAGAACTAGAGCCACCTGAACACACACACGAAAAGAACACACAAAAACCCAACAAGGATGAGAGGATTGCACCCACTAGCAGAAAAGGAACAAGTTGCAACAACAGAGAAGATAGAATAGTGCTTAGTGGTTGATATACTCCGGTTGTACCGGATCTTCCGCCGGTAGTACCGCTCCAGCGGTTGTACCGCCCATAGGGGCGGTAGTACCAATCCAGCGGTTGTACCGCCCGTAGGGGCGGTAGAACCGCTGACAGTGGCACTACCAGGGAAGATAGATCTAACCGAGGCATACGAATCACACAAGTAATATTCCGAATTCTAGGTGCTGCAAACAAGACATGAGGCTAACAAAGAACTCTTCTAAGCCATAGATCGAACACTAAACGCGGAAAGATAAGTAAAGCCCTAGACAAGGAAGAACCCTAAAAAAATCTAGAGGCAAAGAACACGAGGCATTACCACCATCCATGGGAAGAGATCGGGAGGCCTCCACGGAGAGAATCCATGGAGAGACAAGGATCCGAAGCGCGAGATGCACTCCGGGGCAGGGGTAGAGATGGCCGGCGGCTAGGGCAAAAAAAGAAGAGGAACAAGGACGAAGGGAAAAAGACAACCCTTCAGCCCCGTCGAGTATATATAGGCCCATACACACGCCCCGATAGAACTGCTTAGGGGAGCGGTTGTACCGCTCGTCTGGTACAGACCGGTGGATGGAGGCGGTACTCCCGGTGCCTGGGAGGCAGCGGTAGTACCGCACGGCATCAACCGGTAGTACCGGACGTGGGTTACCGTGGGTTTGTGCGGTGGAACCGCCCAAGCACCGAACGGAGACCCTTGGGACGGCACAACCCGGTACCAGCGGTAGAACCGCTCGTGGTACTGATTGTACTGCCCGACCACCTAAGCCCAAGCCAAGATCAAATGAGTGCAATCCGAAGGGTGGAAGAAGGGGCACAAAACAGGAGAGAAACAACACCCTAGGAGAACCTAACACAAAGAGCAAAGACAGAAAGAGAGAAAACAACACGAGAACAACAAGGCTAACTCCAACCTCCCGAAGAGAGGACGGTGGCCGAGGCCACCTATGTTTGAGTCAATTGGTATGGCACCGCGAAGAATTATCCTTGGGTCCATGACCAAAACTCGTCTTTGAAGCACAAGTACCATCAAATATGGCTAATGTGAAAGACACGATCAATTTATGCATAATGGGGGGAGGGAGAGTTCATTGAGAGAACAACACTCCCCCTATGTCCATGCCTACACCTAAACTAGACAACAAATTGAGCGTGGTAGGGTGTGCAAGGGTTCAAGCCACATTGCTCGAATCAATGATATTTAGCTCATGCCTTAACTCGCGAAATCTTGCTTCATCCAAGGGCTTCGTGAAAATATCTGCAAGGTTGTCATGAGTGTTGACATAGTTGAGCTCGATCTCTCCTCGTCTAATGTGATCCCGGATGAAGTGATACCGGATCTCAATATTCTTTGTCTTGAAATGTTGCACCGGATTGAGAGAGATCTTGATGGCACTTTCATTGTCACACCAAAGAGGCACTTTGTCACAAGTGACACCGTAATCCTTTAAAGTTTGCCTCATCCATAGGAGTTGAGCACAACAACTACCGGCGGCAACATACTCCGCCTCAGTGGACGAGAGAGACACACAACTTTGCTTTTTGGAAGACCAACTTACCAAAGAGCAACCAAGGAATTGGCACCCTCCGGAAGTGGACTTCCTATCCACTTTGTCTCCCGCCCAATCGGAATCCCAGTACCCTACAAGCTTGAAGTTTGATCCTCTGGGGTACCATAGGCCAAAGTTTGGGGTATGAGCCAAATATCGAAAGATTCGTTTGACCGCCACATAGTGACTTTCCTTAGGTGCGGCTTGAAACCATGCACAAATTCCCACACTCAACATGATGTCCGGTCTAGATGCACAAAGGTAAAGCAAGGATCCAATCATGGAACGATATACCTTTTGATCCACCACTTTACCATTGGGATCTAAGTCAAGTTGGCACTTGGTGGGCATTGGAGTGGAAGCCGGCTTGACGTCACTTAGCTTGAATCTCTTGAGCATGTCTTGAGTGTATTTGGATTGATTGATGAAGGTTCCTTCTCTTCTTTGCTTCACTTCGAACCCTAGAAAGAACTTCAACTCTCCCATGGAGGACATCTCGAACTTTGAGGTCATGAGAGCGGCAAATTCCTCATTGAAAGCTTTGTTAGGAGAACCAAAGATAATATCATCAACATATAATTGGCACACAAACAACTCCCCTTTGACCTTCTTAGTAAAAAGAGTGGGGTCGATTAGCCCAACTTCAAAACCACGGTCTTGTAACAACTCGGTAAGGTGGTCATACCACGCACGTGGGGCTTGTTTAAGGCCATAGAGCGCCTTATCGAGTTGATACACATGATCGGGAAAGTAGGGATCCTCGAACCCGGGGGGTTGCTTGACGTAAACCAATTCATTAATGGGACCATTAAGAAAAGCACTCTTCACATCGATTTGTTGTAACTTAAAGTTATGATGAGAAGCATATGCAATCAACATGCGAATGGATTCAAGACGAGCAACGGGAGCAAAGGTTTCACCGTAGTCGATACCCTTGACTTGGGAGTAGCCTTGTGCTACCAAACGAGCCTTGTTGCGAATGATAATCCCATGGGCATCTTGCTTGTTCTTGAATATCCACTTGGTTCCAATGACATTGTGGTTCCCCGTTGGCCTTGGCACCAATCTCCACACTTTGTTGCGCTCGAAGTTGTTGAGTTCTTCGTGCATGGCATTGAGCCAATCCGGATCTTCTAGCACCTCATAGACCTTGTGGGGTTCCACACAAGAGACAAACGCGTGATGCTCACAATAATTTGCTAATTGTCTACGAGTGCTTACCCCCTTTCTTAAGCTTCCAAGCACATTCGTCATGAGATGATCCTTGGTGGAGAGCTTGGATGCAATCTTGGTGGCACGACGCTCTAATTCCTCCTCGGTGGTGAGTTGAGGAGCGGTTACTTGATCATCTTGAGCGCCGTCATGAACTTGTTCTTGATCTTGAACTTGCTCGGGGGAGAGAACTTGACCTTGGGCATCACTTGGTGTGTCAACACCGTCTTGAGTATGATCTTGCCCTTGGTCTTGTTCATGAGGTTGAGGGCCTTCACTTTGTTCTTCGGAAGTGTGTGGGCCTTGGGTTGGTGATGGCTCCACTTGAGTGGAGCATTGTCCTTATCCTTCGGCCACAAGGGGTTCCTCAATGGGTAGGATAAAACCAACACCCATTCTTCTTATGGCTTGAGGAGGAATTTCATCACCTACATCACAAGTGCCACTTTGCTCCACTTGGGAGCCGTTATTCTCATCAAACTCCACGTTACACGTCTCCTCAATAAGTCCCGTGGATTTATTGAGGACACGGTAAGCATGAGAGTTTGTAGCATAACCAACAAATATGCCCTCATGAGCTCTAGCCTCAAATTTAGACAACCAAACACCTTTCTTGAGAATGAAACACTTACACCCGAATACCCGGAAGTACTTGAGGTTGGGCCTGTTACCGGTGAGTATCTCATATGGAGTCTTGTTCAAGCCCTTGCGGAGTTAGAGCCGATTGGATGCATGACACGCGGTGTTGATGGCTTCGGCCCAAAAGTTATACGGAGACTTGAACTCCGCCATCATGGTCCTTGCCGCATCCATCAACGTCTGGTTCTTCCTCTCCGCAACACCGTTTTGTTGAGGGGTGTATGGTGCGGAATATTGATGCTTGATTCCCTCATCACTAAGAAATTCATCCAAGGTGTAGTTCTTGAACTCGGTGTCGTTGTCACTTCTTACTGTCAAGATCTTTGCATTGTGTTGACGTTGTGCTTCATTTGCAAAGTCAATGACGGTTTGTTGGGTCTCGCTCTTCCTCTTGAAGAAATACACCCACGTGTACCTTGAGTAGTCATCCACAATCACCAAGCAATACTTCCTACCTCCAAGACTATCGAAGGATGGAGGCCCAAAGAGATCCATGTGAAGGAGCTCCAAAGGCCTCTTTGAATAAATGATAGTCATGGGAGGGTGAGCCTTCTCATGTAGCTTTCCTTCGATACAGGCACTGCAAGCACGATCTTTAGCAAAACTAACATTCGTTAGTCCACGGACATGGTCCCCCTTGAGGAGACTTTGCAAAGATCTCATATTGACATGGGCTAAACGGCGATGCCAAAGCCATCCCACATCAACTTTAGCCATTAGGCATGTCGCGGTCTTAGTGGGTCGCTCCGAAAAGTTAATCACATATAGACCGTTCTCGACATGCCCAACAAAGGCTACTTTAAGAGTCTTGCTCCACAAGAGGGCCATGATATCGATATCAAAGAAAGTGGCAAAGCCCATGATTGCAAGTTGACGAACGGAAAGTAAATTGTATGCAAGGGACTCAACAAGCATGACCTTCTCTATCGTGAGATCATGAGAGATGACCACCTTGCCAAGTCCCAATACCTTAGAAGATGAGGCGTCACCCCACTCGACATTGGTGGGCATAGATGGAACCTTGTGCACGTCCACCACCAAGTCCTTGCTTCCGGTCATATGATTTGTAGCTCCGCTATTGAGCAACCATGATCCACCACCGGAAGCAAACACCTACAAGAGATCAATGCTTGGTTTTAGGTACCCATTTTGTAATGGGTCCTTTGATGTTAGTAACAAGGGTCTTAGGAACCCAAATAGACCATTCAATGTATTCATGAAGAGAACCAACAAATTTGGCATAAACATGCCCATCACTAGCACGGCATAACACATAAGAAGGATTAAAATCGCCGGCTTTGTTGGGAGGGGTGACATTGCCCTTCTTGACATTGTTCTTCTTCTTCTCCTCGGGGGCACTCTCTCCCTCCCTCACAAAGGTTTGCATGAGAGGAGGAGGTCGTTTGGTCTTGTCATTCTTCTTCTTGTTCTTGGAGTCGGGCACGTACCCAACCCCTTCCTTGGCCACAACTCCCTTTTGGTTGATCAAGAGATCGTTGAGGTTCTTCTTGCCTTGTATGCAAGTCGCAAGACCTCTCTCAAGTTTCTCCTTCAACTTAGCATTTTCCTCAACAAGATGTATATGCTCACAACACGGGTTAGTAGCATTTGCATTATCAATTAAAACCATATGAGGAAAAGTTGCTTTCTCCTTAGTTAGCTTCACTTGGAGTTGATCATGAGACTCCTTGAGACTAGCGTGAATACCCTTCAAGGCCTTGTGGGCCTTGTCAAGTATATCAAACTCCTCTTTGAGTCTAGCAAGATCAACCCCGAGTTTGGCCTTCTCGGAATTTAGCACACGAGAAACAATGAGGACATGATCATAATCTTTCTTTAACTTAGCATGATCAACGTTGTGTGACTCCTCAAGAGCCAAACGAAGACCACGCTCTTCCTCAAGAGCATTGGAAAGATCCGAGATCTCATCGGCATAGTCACGACTATGCCCTTCCATCTTAGAGATGGTGTCCTCGTGAGCCTCGATCATGTCATTGGCTTCACCAAGTTGTTCCAAGAGAGCAACAAAGTGCTTCTTGGATTTTCCCTTGAGTTTGCCCATAAAGGCCTCAAACTCGTTAGCCTCCACATTAGCTCCCTCAAGTTCATTAATGCAATCCGTCGGGGAAGGATGATTAATGATGGTAGTTTTGATGTTGGAGGTTACCTTGTTGGTGGCTTTAGCCATGAGGCACTTGGCAGTGATGCTCTCATTGGGTGAGTCGAAGAGAGACACCCATGACGTTGTTGCAATGGCAACGGAGGCCATGGCAACCGACTCATCATCTTCATCATTGTCATCATCCTCATTGTACTCTTCTTGCACAACCAAAGCCTTGGGAGGAGTCTTCTTGGAGAAGTTGTTCTTGTTGGGGAACGACTTGGCCTTGTCCTTTCGGATGAGCTTGCCACCATTGTCTTCCCTCTTCTCATACGGGCATTCCGCAACGAAATGACTCATGTTGCTGCAATTGTAGCAAGTCCTTACACGTTGCTTGCCCCTTGTACCACTCGAGTTGTTTTTGCTAAAGTTTGGCCTCGAGTTTTTCTTGCTCCAAAATTGCCTTGAAGCAAGTGCCATGTGTTCATGATACTTCGTATCTTCGGGGTTGCTCTCCTCTTCTTCCTCTTCTTCGTCTTCCACGATGAGCTTGGCCTTCAATGCAAGGTTAGGCTTCTTTGCCCGTTGAGAATGGAGCACCGCATTGTCGGCGGTCTTGTCCAAAATGTTCATGGCCACAAACTCATCCAACACTTCGCTTGAGGTCAAAGTGTGGAAGTCCGGTCTTTGACGAATGACGGAGGACATGGCCTTGTGATAGGGCATCATTGCCTTGAGGAATTTGCGCTTGATCCAATTGTCATCCGTGTCCTTGCTCCCGTGATCTCGTAGTGAGACCGTGAGTTTGGTTACTCTTTGATAGAGCTCACGAGGTTCTTCATCTTCCTTCATTGCAAATTCATCGGCCTCATCTTGTACCACTTCATAGTTGGAGCGTTGAATGCTTGCGCTTCCCCGGTAGAGAGACACGACACAATGCCATGCATCTTTGGCCAAGGCGAAAGGACGAAGATGAGGTAGGTCTTTGGGTGGAATTGCATCTTGAATGATGAAGAGAGCATTCTCATTGAATTGATTGTCCGCGGCTTCTCGAGGAGTGAAGTTTCTTGGATCATGTGGATAGAAACCTTCTTCAATGATTCTCCAAAGGTTAGTGTTCACATGGTTTAAATGACGTTTAAAGCGGTAAACCCAAGAATCAAAATCCTCATTTTTCACAATCTTAGGGGGAGGACCGGCATGATTCAAATGAGTGGAAGGAACCGGTCCACCATAAACAAGTGGTGGTTCCACATGGGCAAAGATGCCGGTGCCATTCTTGCCACTAGAAGAAGGAGCCTTTTCACTACTAGCTTCCCCCTTGTCGGGGATAGCATCCGTCACCTTGTTGGCAGGATCACCCACTTTCAACGGTGCGGTGGATAGTTTAAGCCCCTCAAGAAATTTAGTAAACATGCTTTCGACTTCGGTCGTCATGGAGGTTTTCAATGTCTCCAAGGCCACATTGAACTCCTCACGAGAGACCGAAGTTCCCCCATCTCCCGTAGACGAGATCGGATTCACACCGGAGTGTTCCTCCACACCGTCTACGGTATCAACCATACTCTTTGGACGGTAAAGTCCTTAATAAAGAGACGAGGCTCTGATACCAATTGAAAGGATCGATATGGTTGACTAGAGGGGGGGGGGTGAATAGGCAACTAACAATTTTTAGCTTTTCTTTAACAATTTAAACTTTGCATCAAAGTAGGTTGTCTAGATATGCAACTAGGTGAGCAACCTATATGATGCAACGAGGATAGGTACACAAGCAAGCAAGAGATATGAAACAAGTAAGCTTGCTCAAATAAAGGCACGAGATAACCAAGAGTGGAGACGGTGGAGACGAGGATGTGTTGCCGAAGTTCCTTCCCTTTGAGAGCAAGTACGTCTCCATTGGAGCGGTGTGGAGGCACAATGCTCCCCAAGAAGCCACTAGGGTCACCGTATTCTCCTCACACCCTCACACAATGCGAGATGCCGTGATTCCACTATTGGTGCCCTTGAAGGCAGCGACCGAACCTTTACAAACAAGGTTGGGGCTCTCTCCACAACTTAATTGGAGGCTCCCAACAAAAACCACGAAGCTTCACCACAATGGAATATGGTTCCAAGGTGACCTCAACCGTCTAGGGTGCTCAAACACCCAGGAGTAACAAAATCCACACAAGAAAGTATGGGGGAAGCAAATATCCTTTGGTGGAAGTGTAGATCTAGGTCTCCTCCTTCAATCCCTAGCAAATCAACAAGTTTGAGTGGCTAGAGAGAGAGATCGGGCAAGAGAGCTTGAAGGGCATTAATGGTGGAGTGAGAGAGGTCAAAGGTGGGAGTGGTAGGTGGGAGAAGCTCCCTTAAATAGTCACCCACATTTCCAACCGTTACTGCGTTTTTTGCACTGCAGTGGTACAACCGGCCCTCGTCCCGGTACAACCGGGACTCACGGTATAACTGCACCAAGCGGTACAACCGGATAGGCGGGCGGTAGTACCGGCTAAGAAAAATAACCGGACTAACCGCCTGGCTACCGCACAACCACCGCATTAAAATAGGAGCTTGACCGGTACTTGGGCGGTGCCTAGCCGGAACAACTGCATGGCCTTGAGCTCTTGGGCAGCTAAGTTCTGAGCGGAAGAACCGCTCGGACCATCGGTGGTACCGGTCATCGTGGAATGACCGGACCAACCGGGCCACTACCGCCCAAGAACCGCATCAAACCAGAAGCGAGAGCGGTACTTGAGCGGTGCATGGACGGAACCACCGCCCCAGCTGTTGCAGAGCATGGTGGCGGTACCACCGCCTGGAGGCAGCGGTACAACCGCTCGAGCAAAGCTGGTGAGCGACAAGACCCAGTGGTACAACCGCTCCAGAGAGCGGTACAACCGCTGGGCAGAAACAGTGAGCAGGAAAGAGGGGAAGAGGCAAGGAAAACTCTCTCTCACACACACCTGAGGAAGGTAAAGAGAGGGTGAGGAAAGTGTACGTGAACTGATTCCCCCAGAGCTTCCTAATGAGGATTCCCTCTTGATAGTACGGGTACTCTACGACCAAAGAAAATAAAAGCGTAGAGGACACGTCTTCGATCTTTTCCTTCGAGAGGCAATAGCAATCCGATGTAAGCCTAAGCATCGAGAACCTGAAACATATAGCACACGATTAGACCACAAAGGTTGTCATCATCATCCAAAACATAAAGTAGGGAAATGCCCTTTCAATGATGATGGAGATCATGGTGTCATGCCGGTGACAACAATGATCATGGAGCCCCGAAGATGGAGATCAAAAGGAGCAAAATGATATTGGCCATATCATGTCACTATTTGATTGCATGTGATGTTTATCATGTTTTACATCTTATTTGCTTAGAACGACGATAGCTTAAATAAGATGATCCCTCACTAAAATTTCAAGAAAGTGTTCCCCCTAACTGTGCACCGTTGCGAAGGTTCGTCATTTCGAAGCACCACGTGATGATCGGGTGTGATAGATTCTAACGTTCCAATACAACGGGTGTTGACGAGCCTAGCATGTACAGACATGGCCTCGGGACACATGCGAAACACTTAGGTTGACTTGACGAGCCTAGCATGTACAGACATGGCCTTGGAACACGGAAGACCGAAAGGTCGAACATGAGTCGTATAGAAGATACGATCAACATGAGATGTTCACCGTTGATGACTAGTCCGTCTCACGTGATGATCGGAGACGGCCTAGTCGATTCGGATCATGTTTCACTTAGATGACTAGAGGGATGTCTATCTGAGTGGGAGTTCATTAAATTAATTTGATTAGATGAACTCAATTATCATGAACATAGTCTAAATTGTCTTCGCAAATATGTTGTAGATAAATAGCTCACGTTGTAGCTCCCTATTTCAATATGTTCCTAGAGAAAGATTAAGTTGAAAGATATTGTAAGCAATGATGCGGACTAGGTCCGTAGTCCGAGGAGTGTCCTCACTGCTACACAGAAGGCTTACGTCTTTGATGCACCGCTCGATGTGCAAACCCCTACAACATCGTCTGTGGATGTTGTGAACACCTGACAGACACATTCTGATGACTACCTGATAGTTTAGTGCACCATACTTTACCACTTAGAATCGGGATTCCAATGATGTCTTGAACGGCATAGAACATATGAGATGTTCCAAGAGCTGAAATTGGGATTTCAGGCTCATGCCCGTGTTGAGAGGTGTGAGACGTCTGAAAAGTTCTTTTGCCAACAAGATGGAGGAGAATAGCTCAGCTAGTGAGCATGTGCTCAGAATGTCTGGGTGCTACAATCACTTAAATCAAGTGGGATTTAAACTTCCAGATAAGATAGTGATTGATAGAGTTCTCTAGCCACTATCACTAAGCTACTAGATCTTCGTGATGAACTATGACATGCAAGGGATGGAATTGATCCCGGAGCTGTTCGCGGTGCTTAAGACCGCAAAAGGTAGAAATCAAGAAGGAGCATCAAGTGTTGATGGTTTAACAAGACCACTGGTTTCAAGAAGGGCAATGGCTAGAAGGGAAACTTCATGGATGGCAAACCAGTTGCCGCTCCAGTGAAGGAACCCAAGGTTGAACCCAAACCCAAGACTAAGTGCTTCTATTGTAAGGGGAATGGGCACTGGTAGCGGAATTACCCCAAATGCATGGTAGATAAGAAGGCTGGAAACTTCAACAAAGTATATACATGTTATTAATGTGTACCTCCCTAGTACTCCTGGTAGCACCTGGGTATAGGATACCGGTTTAGTTGCTATTACTGGTGACCTGAAGCAAAAGCTACGGACTAAACGGAGACTGGCTAAGGGCGAGGTGACGATGTGTGTTGGAAGTGTTTCCAAAGTTGATGAGATCACCATCGCACGCTCCATCTGCCTTCGGGATTAGTATTGAACCTAGATAAATGTTATCAGGTGTCTACGTTGAGCATGAATATGATTAGATCATGTTTATTGCAATACGGTTATTCATTTAAGTTAGAGAATAATGGTTATTCTGTTTACATGAATAATACCTTCCATGGTCATGCACCCTATGTGAATGGTTCAGTGAATCTCGGTCGTAGTAATACACATGTTCACGCCAAAATATGTAGATAGTACCACTTTCTTGTGGCACTGCCGCTTAGGTCATATTGGCGTAAGATGCATGAAGAAACTCCATGTCGATGGATGTTTGGAGTCACTTGATTTTGAATCGCTTGACACATGCGAGCCATGCCTCATGGGCAGGATGACTAAGACCCCGTTTTCAGGTACAATGAAACAGGCAAGTGACTCGTTGGAAATCATACATGCTGATGCGTGTGATCCAATGAGAATTGAAGCATGCGGTGGATATCTCTATTTTCTCATCTTCACTGACGATTTGAGTAGATATAGGTATATTTACTTAATGAAGCACAAGTCTGAAACGTTTGAAAAGTTCAAGCGATTTCAGAGTGAAGTTAAGAATCATCATAACGATAAGATCATGTTCCTATGATCTGATCAAAAAGGGGATTTTCTGAGTTATGAGTTTGGCAATCACTTAAGACATTGTGGAATTGTTTCACACTTGAAGCCACCTGGAACACCACAAGGTAATGGTGTGTCCGGACGTCGTAATCAAACCCTATGAGATATGGTGCGATCTATGATGTCTCTTACCAATCTACCGTTTTCATTTTGAGGTTATGCGTTAGAGACAGCTGCATTCACTTTAGATAGGACACCATTTAAGTCTGTTGAGACGATGCCGTATGAACATTGGTTTGGCAAGAAACCAAAGTTGTCGTTTCTTAATGTTTGGGGCTGCGATGCTTAAGGCTTCAGCCAGAGAAGCTCGAACCCAAAGCGGACAAACACATCTTCATAGGATACCCAAAGGTGATAGGTGGGTATACCTTCTATATCAGATCCGAGGGCAAATTGTTTGTCGCTAAGAACGGGTCCTTTCTCGAGAAGGAGTTTCTCTCAAAAGAATTGAGTGGGAGGAAGATAGAACTTGATGAGGTTGTCGAACCTTTACTTCAACCAGAGAGTGATGCGACACAGAAAGATGTTTTCTATGGCGCCTACGTCTTTTGAAGAGGAAGTTAATGATAGTGATCATGAAGCTTCGGATCAAGTTGCTATCAAACCTCATAGGTCGACAAGGATATGTACTACTCCTGAGTGGTACGGTAATCCTGTCTTAAATATCATGCTGTTAGAAAACAATGAACCTATGAGCTATGGAGAAGTGATGGTGGGCCCGTATTCCGACAAATGGTTAGAAGCCATGAAATCCGAGATAGGATCCATATATCAGAACAAAGTATGGACTTTGGTGGATTTGCCCGATGATCGGCAAGCCATTGAGATAAATGGATCTTTAAGAAGAAGACGGACGTGGGCGGTAATGTTACCGTCTATGAAGCTCGACTTGTGGGAAAGAGTCTTTTCACAAGTATAAGGAGTTGACTACGATGAGAATTTCTCACCCGTAGCGATGCTTAAGTCCGTCGGAATCATGTTAGCATTAGCTGTATTTTTCGATTATGAAATTTGACAGATGGATGTCAAAAACAAGTTTTCTTACTAGTTTTTGTAAGAAAGAGTTGTATGTGATACAATCAAAGTTTTGTCGATCCTAAGGATGCTAAAAGGTATGCTGGCTCGAGCGATCCTTCTATGGACTAGAGCAAGCATCTCGGAATCGGAATATATGTTTTGATGGAGTGATCAAAGCTTTTAGGTTTATGCAATGTTTGCTAGAAACTTGTATTTACAAGAAAGTGAGTGGGAGCACTACAACATTTCTGATAAGTATATGTGGATGACGTATTGTTGATCCGAAATAATGTAGAATTTCTGGAAAGCATAAACGGGTGTTTGAAGAGTGTTTTTCAAAGGAAGACCTGGATAAAGCTGCTTACATATTGGGCATCAAGATCTATAGAGATAGATCAAGACGCCTGATGGTACTTTGAAAGAACGCACTCCTTGACATGTTTTTGAAGGAGTTCAAAATAGATCAGTCAAAGAAGGGGTTCTTACCTGAGTTGTAAGGTGTGAAGTTGAGTAAGACTCAAAGCTTGACCACGGCAGAAGAAAGAGGAAGGCCGAAGGTCGTCGCCTATGATCTTGTCATAGGCTCTATACGGTATGCCATGCTGAGTACCGCACCTGATGTGCACCTTGCCACATGTCTGGCAAGAGGGTACAAAGGTGATCTAGGACTGGATCACCATATAGCGGTCAAAATTATCCTTAGAGGAATAAGGAAATGTTTCTCGGTTATGGAGGTGATAAAGAGTTCGACGCAAAGAGTTACGTTGATGCAAGCTTAACACCTATCCGGATAGCTCTGAGTAGAGATACCGGATACGTATAATGGAGCAACAATTTGGAATAGCTCCAAGTGGAACGTGGTAACAGCATCTATGATATGACATAAAGTTTTGCAAAATACATAGGGATCTGAATATGGCAAGACCCGTTGGCTACAACCTCTCTCACAAGCATAACATGATCAAACCCAGAATTCATTGAGTGTTAATCACATAGTGGTGTGAACTAGATTATTGAGTCTAGTAAACTCTTTGGATGTTGGTCACATGGCAATGTGACCCGTGAGTGTTAATCACATGGCGATGTGAACTAGATTATTGACTCTAGTGCAAGTGGGAGACTGTTGGAAATATGCCCTAGAGGCAATAATAAATTGGTTATTATTATATTTCCTTGTTCATGATAATCGTTTATTATCCATGCTAGAATTGTATTGATAGGAAACTCAGATACATGTGTGGATACATAGACAACACCATGTCCCTAGTAAGCCTCTAGTTGACTAGCTCATTGATCAATAAGATGGTTACGGTTTCCTGACCATGGACATTGGATGTCGTTGATAACGGGATCACATCATTAGGAGAATGATGTGATGGACAAGACCCAATCCTAAGCCTAGAACAGGATCGTGTAGTTCGTTTGCTAAAGCTTTTCTAATGTCAAGTATCATTTCCTTAGACCATGAGATTGTGCAACTCCCGGATACCGTAGGAGTGCTTTGGGTGTGCCAAACGTCACAACGTAACTGGGTGGCTATAAAGGTACACTACAGGTATCTCCGAAAGTGTCTGTTGGGTTGGCACGAATCGAGACTGGGATTTGTCACTCCGTGTAAACGGAGAGGTATCTCTGGGCCCACTCGATAGGACATCATCACAATGTGCACAATGTGACCAAGGAGTTGATCACGGGATGATGTGTTATGGAACGAGTAAAGAGACTTGCCGGTAACGAGATTGAACAAGGTATCGGATACCGATGATCGAATCTTGGGCAAGTACAATACCGCTGGACAAAGGGAATTGTATACGGGATTGATTGAATCCTCGACATCGTGGTTCATCCGATGAGATCATCGTGGAACATGTGGGAGCCAACATGGGTATCCAGATCCCGCTGTTGGTTATTGGCCGGAGAGTTGTCTCGGTCATGTCTGCATGGTTCCCGAACCCGTAGGGTCTACACACTTAAGGTTCGGTGACGCTAGAGTTGTTATGGGAAATAGTATGTGGTTACCGAAGGTTGTTCGGAGTCCCGGATGAGATCCTGGACATGACGAGGAGCTCCGGAATGGTCCGGAGGTGAAGATCGGTATATTGGACGAAGGGTATTGGAGTCCGGAATTGTTCTGGGGGTACCAGGTGATGACTAGCGTGTCCGAAAGGGATTTCGGAGGCCCCGGCAAGCGTTGGGGGGCCTTATGGGCCAAGGGGAGAGGGCACATCAGCCCACTAAGGGGCTAAGCGCCCCTCCCACCACATCTCACGTAACCAGGAGAGGTGGGGGCGCCACCCCTAGGGCAGCCGCCCCTCCCGGCTTGGGGGGCAAGTTTCCTAGGGGGTGGGGGCGCCCAAACCCATCTTGGGTTTCCCCTGTGGCCGCCACCCCTCCCCTAGGGAACCCTAGGGCGCCTCCCCCTCCTCCCTTCCCCCTATATATAGTGAGGGAGAGAGAGGGCAGCTGTACCTTTCCCCTGGCGCAGCCCTCTTCCTCCTCCAACACCCCATCCTCCTCCGTAGTGCTTGGCGAAGCCCTGCCGGAGAACCACGAGCTCCATCATCACCACGCCGTCGTGCTGTCGGAGTTTTCCCTCAACTTCTCCTCTCACCTTGCTGGATCAAGAAGGAGGAGACGTCTCCCAACCGTACGTGTGTTGAATGCGGAGGTGCCGTCCGTTCGGCGCTAGGATCATCGGTGATTTGGATCACGACGAGTACGACTCCATCAACCCCGTTCACTTGAACGCTTCCGCTTAGCGATCTACAAGGGTATGTAGATGCACTCTCCTTCCCCTCGTTGCTAGATTACTCCATAGATTGATCTTGGTGATGCGTAGAAAATTTTGAATTTCTGCTACGTTCCCCAACAGTGGCATCATGAGCTAGGTCTATGCGTAGTTTCTATGCACGAGTAGAACACAAAGCAGTTGTGGGCGTCGATATTGTCAATTTACTTGCCGTTACTAGTCTTATCTTGATTCGGCGGCATCGTGGGATGAAGCGGCCCTGACCGACCTTACATGTACGCTTACGTGAGACTGGTTCCACCGACTGACATGCACTAGTTGCATAAGGTGGCTAGCGGGTGTCTGTCTCTCCCACTTTAGTCGGATCGGATTCGATGAAAAGGGTCCTTATGAAGGGTAAATAGAAATTGGCATATCACGTTGTGGTTTCCGCGTAGGTAAGAAACGTTCTTGCTAGAAACCTATAGCAGCCACGTAAAAACTTGCAACAACAATTAGAGGACGTCTAACTTGTTTTTG
Organism: Triticum urartu; assembly: GCF_056163025.1. Taxonomy (NCBI): domain Eukaryota; kingdom Viridiplantae; phylum Streptophyta; class Magnoliopsida; order Poales; family Poaceae; genus Triticum; species Triticum urartu. Next base: position 633,935,135 of record NC_141879.1, read on the forward strand.
CAGCATATGCCTTGTGATGTGATATGGCCAAAAGGATGTGATGAATGATATATGTGATGTATGAGATTGATCATGTTCTTGTAATAGGAATCACGACTTGCATGTCGATGAGTATGACAACCGGCAGGAGCCATAGGAGTTGTCTTAATTTATTTATGACCTGCGTGTCAACATAAACGTCATGTAATTACTTTACTTTATTGCTAAAGCGTTAGCCATAGTAGTAGAAGTAATAGATGACGAGACAACTTCAAGAAGACACGATGATGGAGATCATGGTGTCATGCCGGTGACAACGATGATCATGGAGCCCCGAAGATGGAGATCAAAAGGAGCAAAATGATATTGGCCATATCATGTCACTATTTGATTGCATGTGATGTTTATCATGTTTTACATCTTATTTGCTTAGAACGACGGTAGCTTAAATAAGATGATCCCTCACTAAAATTTCAAGAAAGTGTTCCCCCTAACTGTGCACCGTTGCGAAGGTTCATCGTTTCGAAGCACCACGTGATGATCGGGTGTGATAGATTCTAACGTTCGAATACAACGGGTGTTGACAAGCCTAGCATGTACAGACATGGCCTCGGGACACATGTGAAACACTTAGGTTGACTTGACGAGCCTAGCATGTACAGACATGGCCTCGGAACACGGAAGACCGAAAGGTCGAACATGAGTCGTATAGAAGATACGATCAACATGAGATGTTCACCGTTGATTACTAGTCCGTCTCACGTGATGATCGGACACGGCCTATTCGATTCGGATTATGTTTCACTTAGATGGCTAGAGGGATGTCTATCTGAGTGGGAGTTCATTAAATTAATTTGATTAGATGAACTCAATTATCATGAACATAGTCTAAATTGTCTTCGCAAATATGTTCTAGATAAATAGATCACGTTGTAGCTCCCTGTTTTAATACGTTCCTAGAGAAAGATTAAGTTGAATGATATTGTAAGCAATGATGCGGACTAGGTCCGTAGTTCGAGGAGTGTCCTCACTGCTACACAGAAGGCTTACGTCTTTGATGCACCGCTCGATGTGCAAACCCCTACAACGTCGTCTGTGGATGTTGTGAACACCTGACAGACACATTCTGATGACTACCTGATAGTTTAATGCACCATACTTTACGGCTTAGAATCGGGATTCCAATGACGTCTTGAACGCCATAGAACATATGAGATGTTCCAAGAGCTGAAATTGGGATTTCAGGCTCATGCTCGTGTTGAGAGGTGTGAGCCCTCTGAAAAGTTCTTTTGCCAACAAGATGGAGGAGAATAGCTCAGCTAGTGAGCATGTGCTCAGAATGTCTGGGTGCTACAATCACTTAAATCAAGTGGGAGTTAAACTTCCAGATAAGATGGTGATTGATAGAGTTCTCTAGCCACTATCACTAAGCTACTAGATCTTCATGATGAACTATGACATGCAAGGGATGGAATTGATCCCGGAGCTGTTCGCGGTGCTTAAGACCGCAAAAGGTAGAAATCAAGAAGGAGCATCAAGTGTTGATGGTTTAACAAGACCACTGGTTTCAAGAAGGGCAAGGGCTAGAAGGGAAACTTCATGGATGGCAAACCAGTTGCCGCTCTAGTGAAGGAACCCAAGGTTGAACCCAAACCCGAGACTAAGTGCTTCTATTGTAAGGGGAACGGGCACTGGTAGCGGAATTATCCATGGGCCTCCTCTTCAGCATTTGGTTCATACTCTGAGTTGCTGCGATCATCAGCAGCTCGTGCATTTTGTGTCGGTTGCACATTAGAGGCACTAGGGTATACAAGGCTACGAGCTAAGCTTTTTATGTCTTTAAGATACTCCCTCTCTACAACCTTGCGTTCCGCAATCCTTGCATCCCTTTCCTTCAAATACGCCTCACCCTTGCGTTTCTGTTCCGCAAGATATTGACTACTATGCATATCACTCTCCAGAACTGGTGGCATGATTTTAGTAACTGGAGCTGGAAAACATGACAGAGAGTGAACTTAATGAATTGCCAAAAGACCTACTAGCCTACATTATCATCACTACATGACTCAAATCTGCTTCAACTTGTTTGGAGGAGTACTTGTAACGTACATGATTACATTAAATTATCTCTTGAAACCTGGCCATCATTGCTAGTAGACAAAAAAAGCTAAATTGTGTAAAACAGTTGTAAACACGCAGCTCTCCTAACAAGAGTTCATGTGTTCCTTTATACTTAAGCTTAGAATTGATGCTTGTATAATTTGAGATGGCAAATACATTACTGTATGATGCTTTTGAGGGTTGTAGAACAGATTGAAATAAATAACATACTTGGAAATATGGAGCGTCCAAAATTCAGTTAAACAAGAACAAGTGCAAACTCATAGACTCAGTCTTTATTCAAGTTTCAAACAAGTGCAGAGTCGCTCTTTATTCAGTTTTGAACAAGAAGAAGTGTAGACTCATAGACTCAGTCTTTATTCAGTTTCAAACAAGTGCAGAGTCGCTCTTTATTTAGTTTTGAACAAGAAGAAGTGCAGACTCAGTCTTTATCTAGAATTCGAAATAAAGAACATACACTTTGAACTCCATATGGTAATATATTGTATCAAGAACAAGAGCAGACTCAATCTTTATTCTGTTATGACGATCGTAGGTGAAGACTTTTATGGGGTAGCAGAGCCACAAACAGGGACATGGTCGTTGTATTACAGGAAATCTCATGACAACTGAATAAAGACCAAGTAAATCTTACAGAGCTATTGGATTTGCCACATGGTCGCTGTATTCAGACATGTAAAGAAGTCTCACACCCGTGGGTGCTTTTATCCCCCAAATCGCTTCCCTGATGATCCCCTACGTCTAGAGCTTGGGGTTGGGGTATGAGGAGGGCGGGATAAGAAATTTACCGTGAGCCGCCGCCGATCCCTGCAATCGTTCGGGAAAGAGAGCCGGGTGGGGCGGCCTCCAATCCACTATCGCCGGTTGATGCGGTGGATCCGTGCTCAGCCGGTTGGGCGGCCTCCTCCAATCCGCCGTTGCCGGTCGCTGAAATCAGGGAGGAATGTAGCGAAGTGCTCACGGGGATGGTTGATGTTGGTGGATCCGAGCTCGGACGGTGGGGCGGCCACCCCCAATCTGCCGGCCTTGATCGCCGCAGTCGTGATGTCGATTGAATCTGACGAGAAAAATTCCCGGGTGGGCGGTGGTTTTTAGCGGCGCCTGTTCACGGGGGAAATAGAAGGATAATCTTTGGCCGGGTCTTTGACTGATGGGACACAGGGTGAATGCGGGAAAAAATATAGAAAAGTGGATGGAAAATAGTATGTGGGTGGAGGGAAAAGAGTTTTTTTTTGCGAGGAGATGGTGTATTTTCATAATTTATTTTACTTAATATTATGTAATTAATTTAATTCGAAATAATTACAAAATGATTATTAAAACGTAAATCTTACATGAACAATATGATGTGGTATTTTCCACATCACATACTTAAGATCCCTGTAAATAAATATGTCGAAAATTGTTTAGAGGGATCTTAAGTATGTGATCTGGAAAAAAACAAAATGCAAACGAGTGATTATTTTAACTGGTTGTGTAAATAAAATTGGTAAGTTGGGATGATTTTAAATGCAAATGATTTGGTATTTTTATTAAATCAAAACAAATGTCAGAAAATGAAAAAAAAACAAAAACAAAACAGGAAAAGGGGAGAAACTTACCTGGGTTACTTGGCCGGTCCAGCGGACTGCCAGCCCACGAGGCCCAGGCGCCAGTCACCCCTAACCTCCTGCCAGTAGGCAGGAGGGCGTGTGGCCACGACGCGCACACACGCGCTCGGCCAGCTCCTGCTTGCCGCTGCTGCTGGAGGCCGCTGCGAGCGCCATGCGACCCCCCGGACCGCTCTCATTTCCCCCCCGAGTCGATCCCCTCCTCTGCTCCCTTCCCCTCGCTCTCTCCCGAAAACCGAACGTCGCCGTCGCCGCCGTTCGCTGGCCACGTGCTCCCCGCCGTCCCCTCGCCCCTCCGACGAGTCCACGAGCATCTCCGCGACTCCCTCGTCCTCTCCACCGAGTCACTGGACGCCGGATGCTCTGCATCGCCGCCTCCATCGCCGTTTCTACCTTCGGCCGCCCAGATCTCCGGCGACCTCACGTTGCCTTCGACGCGCCCCCAGCCTCGTCCCCGCCTCCGCTGGCCCCGTGGTGAGCCGCTGCATCGTCCCCCAATCTTCCTTTTGCCATTCGCTTGCCGTAGCTGTGCTAGCCGCTGTGCCCGCACCCCGCCGTCACCGGCCATGCTGCCGACGAGGTTAGAGCTCGTAGCCGTTGCTCCCAAGCACGTCACCGCGTTCGTTGCAACCTGATGTCTACTACACAACCTTCTTCTTGTAGACGTTGTTGGGCCTCCAAGTGCAGAGGTTTGTAGGACAGTAGCAAATTTCCCTCAAGTGGATGACCTAAGGTTTATCAATCTGTAGGAGGCATAGGATGAAGATGGTCTCTCTCAAGCAACCCTGCAACCAAATAACAAAGAGTCTCTTGTGTCCCCAACACACCCAATACAATGGTAAATTGTATAGGTGCACTAGTTCGGCGAAGAGATGTTGATACAAGTGGTATATGGATAGTAGATAAAGGTTTTTTGTAATCTGAAAATATAAAAACAGCAAGGTAACTAATGGTAAAAGTGAGCGTAAACGGTATTGCAATGCTAGGAAACAAGGCCTAGGGTTCATACTTTCACTAGTGTAAGTTCTCTCAACAATAATAACATAGATAGATCATATGACAAGCCCTCAACATGCGACAAAGAGTCACTCCAAAGCCACTAATAGCGGAGAATAAACGTAGAGATTATGGTAGGGTACGAAACCACCTCAAAGTTATTCTTTCAAATCAATCCGTTGGGCTATTCCTATAAGTGTCACAAACAACCCTGGAGTTTTTACTAGAATAACACCTTAAGATACAAATCAACCAAAACCCTAATGTCACCTAGATACTCCATTGTCACCTCAAGTATTCGTGGGCATGATTATACGATATGCAGCACACAATCTCAGATTTATCCAACCAACATAAAAGTACTTCAAATAGTGCCCCAAAGTTTCTACCGGAGAATCAAGAACGTGTGCCAACCCCTATGCATAGGTTCATGGGCGGAACCCGCAAGTTGGTCACCAAAACATACATCAAGTGGCATGTGATATCCCATTGTCACCACAGATAAGCACGGCAAGACATACATCAAGTGTTCATAAAAGACTCAATCCGATAAGATAACTTCAAAGGGGAAACTCAATTCATCACAAGAGAGTAGAGGAGGAGAAGAAACATAAGATCCAACTACAATAGCAAAGCTCGGGATACATCAAGATCGTGCCATAGATGGAACACGAGAGAGAACACGAGAGAGAGAGATCAAACACATAGCTACTGGTACATACCCTCAGCCCCGAGGGAAAACTACTCCCTCCTCGTCATGGATAGCACCGGGATGATGAAGATGGCCACCGGAGATGGATCCCCCCTCCGGCAGGGTATCGGAAAGGGGTCCCGATTGGTTTTTCGTGGTTCTGGAGGCTTGCGGCGACGGAACTCCCGATCTATCTTCTGTTCTGGAAGTTTTAGGGTATGATGGTATATATGGGTGAAAGGAGAATGTCGGTGGAGCTACGGGGGCCCCATGAGGCAGGGGGGCGCGCCTAGGGGGGAAGAAGCGCCCTCCACCCTCGTGACCACCTCGCTGCTCTTCTGACGTGGGGTCCAAGTCCATCAGGTGGGTTTCCTTCCAAAAATAACTTCTCCAATTGATTTCGTTTCGTTTTGACTCCGTGTGATATTCCTTTTCCTCGAAATACTGAAATAGGCATAAAACAACAAATCTGGGCTGGGCCTCCGGTTAATAGGTTAGTCCCAAAAATAATATAAAAGTGGATAATAAAGCCCAATATTGCCTAAAACTGTAGATAAAGTATCATGGAGCAATGAAAAATTATAGATACGTTGGAGACGTATCAAGCATCCCCAAGCTTAATTCCTGCTCGTCCTCGAGTAGGTAAATGATAAAAAGAGAATTTTTGATGCGGAGTGATACTTTGGCATAATTTCAATGTAAATCTTCTTAATCATGGTATGAATATTTAGACCCGAAAGGTTCAAGACAAAAGTTCATATTGACATAAAAATGATAATACTTCAAGCATACTAATTAAACAATTATGTCATCTCAAAATAACATGGCCAAAGGAAGTTCATCCCTACAAAATCATATAGTTAGGCTATGCTTCATTTTCGTCACACAAAGATGTTCCCAACTTCTATGCCCCCGATGACAAGCCAAGCAATTGTTTCATACTCAAATAATCTCAAAAAATTTCAACCTTCACGCAATACGTGAGAGCGTGAGCCATGGACATAGCACTATGGGTGGTATAGAATATGATGATGGGGATTGTGTGGAGAAGACAAAAAAGGAAAAAGTCTCACATCAACGAGGCTAATCAATGAGCTATGGAGATGCCCATCAATTGATGTTAATGCAAGGAGTAGGGATTGCCATGCAACGGATGCACTAGAGCTAAGAATGCTCAACAAAAGAAAACTAGTGGGTGTGCATCCAACTTGCTTGCTCATGAAGACCTAGGGAATTTTGAGGAAGCCCATCGTTGGAATATACAAGCCAAGTTCTATAATGAAAAATTCCCACTAGTATGAACAAGACAACTTATGAGACTCACTATATGAAATCATGGTGCTACTTTGAAGCACAATATATGAGACTCACTACATGAAGAACAAGGTGCTACTTTGAAGCACAAGTGTGGAAAAAGAGATAGTAGCATTTCCCTTTTTATTTTCTCCTTCTTTTTTTGGGCCTTTCTTTTTTTCTTTTTGGCCTTTCTCCTTTTTTTTGATTGGGCAATGCTCTAATAATGATGATCATCACACTTCTATTGATTACAACATAATGATTACAACTCGATACTAGAACAAGATATGACTCTATATGAATGCCTCCGGCGGTGTACCGGGATGGTGCAATGAATCAAGAGTGACATGTATGAAAAATAATGCATGGTGGCTTTGCCACAAATACGATGTCAACTACAAGATCATGCAATGGCAATATGACAAAAGTAAAGCATGTCATGATGATGATGATGATGATGATGGAAGTTGCATGGCAATATATCTCGGAATGGCTATGGAAATGCCATGATAGGTAGGTATGGTGGCTGTTTTGAGGAAGATATAGGGAGGTTTATGTGTGAAAGAGCGTATCATATCACGGGGTTTGGATGCACCCGCGAAGTTTGCACCAACTCTCAATGTGAGAAAGGGCAATGCACGGTACCGAAGAGGCTAGCAAATGGTGGAAAGGTAAAAGTGCGTATAATCCATGGACTCAACATTAGTCAAAAGAACTCATATACTTACTACAAAAATTTAGAAGTCATCAAAAATCAAGTACTACGCGCATGCTCCTAGGGGGATAGATTGGTAGGAAAAGACCATAGCTCGTCCCTGACCGCCACTCATAAGGATGCACAAGCCAGGTACACTTCATGCTTCAAATTTGTTACACAACTTTAACCATACGTGCATGCTACAGGACTTGCTAACTTCAACACAAGTATTTCTCAAATTCACAACTACTCAACTAGCACGACTATGATATTATCACCTCCATATCTCAAAACAATTATGAAGCATCAAACTTATCTTAGTATTCAACCCACTAAAAAGAAAGTTTCACATATCTTGAATACCAAGTATATTAACATTAAGCAAATTACCATGCTATTAACGACTCTCAAAATAATCTAAGTGAAGCATGAGAGATCAAGTTTCTTTAAAACAAACCACCACCGTGCTCTAAAAGATCTAAGTGAAGCACTAGAGAAAAAATTATCACGCTCAAAAAGATATAAGTGAAGCACATAGAGTAAACTATCAAGCTCAAAAGATATAAGTGAAGCACATAGAGTATTCTAACAAATTTCAATTCATACATGGCTCTCTCAAAAGGTGTGTACAGCAAGGATGATTGTGGTAGACTAACAAGAAAAGACACAAATAATACAAGACGCTCCAAGCAAAACACATATCATGTGGTGAATAAAAATATAGCTCCAAGTAAATTACCGATGGAAGTGGACAAAAGAGGGGATGCCTTCCGGGGCATCCCCAAGCTTTGACTTTTTGGTGTCCTTGGATTATCTTGGGGGTGCCGTGGGCATCCCCAAGCTTAGGCTCTTTCCGCTCCTTGTTCCATAATCCATCAAAAGAATTCACCCAAAACTTGAAAACTTCACAACACAAAACTCAATAGAAATCTCGTGAGCTCCGTTAGAGAAAGAAAACAAAAGACTACTTTAAGGTACTGTAGTGAACTTGTTTATTTGTATTGGTGTTAAACCTACTGTATTCCAACTTCTCTATGGTTTATAAACTATTTTACTAGCCATAGATTCATCAAAATAAGCAAACAACACACGCAAAACAGAATCTGTCAAAAACAGAACAGTCTGTAGTAATCTGTTACTAACGCAAACTTCTGGAACCCAAAAAATTCTACCAAAATTAGAAGACCTGGGAAATTTGTTTATTGATCAGAAGCAATTGGAATCACTATTTTATCACGTTCTGGTGATTTTTGACAATTCGGGCACTGAGCGCAAAGATTCTGGAAATTACAGCAAGATCAAATAACTATCTTCCAAGAAGATCTAATAGGTTTAACTTGGCACAAACACTAATTAAGAGATAAAACCACATCTAAACAGAATCTAGATGGATTATTTATTCCTAAACAGAACCAAAAAAAACACAAAATAAAATTGGGTTGCCCCCCAACAAGCGCTATCGTTTAACCCCCCTAGCTAGGCATGATGATTTCAATGATGCTCACATAAAAGATAAGAATTGAAACATAAAGAGAGCATCATGAAGAATATGACTAGCAAATTTAAGTCTAACATACTTCCTATGCATAGGGATTTTGTGAGCAAACAACTTGTGGGAACAAGAATCAACTTGCATAGGAAGGTAAAACAAGCATAGCTTCAAAATTTTAAGCACATAGAGAGGAAGCTTGATATTATTGCAATTCCTACAAGCATATATTCCTCCCTCATAATAATTTTCAGTAGCATCATGAATGAATCCAACAATATAACCAGCACCTAAAGCATTCTTTTCATGATCTACAAGCATAGAAAATTTACTACTCTCCACATAAGCAAAATTCTTCTCATGAATAATAGTGGGAGCAAACTCAACAAAATAGCTATCATGTGATTGAAAATTAAGATCAAGATGACAAGTTTCATGGTTATCATTATTCTTTATAGCATACGTGTCATCACAATAATCATCATAGATAGGATGCATTATTTCATCATAGTAAATTTGCTCATCAAAGCTTGGGGGACAAAAAATATCATCTTCATCAAACATAGCTTCCCCAAGCTTGTGGCTTTGCATATCATTAGCATCATGGATATTCAAGGAATTCATACTAACAAAATTGCAATCATGCTCATCATTCACATATTTAGTGCCAAACAATTTAGAGATTTCTTCTTCTAGCACTTGAGCACAATTATCCTTTCCATCATACTCACGAAAGATATTAAAAAGGTGAAGCGTATGAGACAAACTCAATTCCATTTTTTTGTAGTTTTCTTTTATAAACTAGACTAGTGCTAAAACAAGAAACAAAAAGATTCAATTGCAAGATCTAAAGATATACCTTCACTTACCTAGCCTCCCCGGCAACGGCACCAGAAAAGAGCTTAGTTGACGGGGTGTGTTAGTGCCGCTTTCCTTGCCTCCCCGGCAACGGCGCCAGAAAAGAGCTTGATGTCTACTACACAACCTTCTTATTGTAGACGTTGTTGGGCCTCCAAGTGCAGAGGTTTGTAGGACAGTAGCAAATTTCCCTCAAGTGGATGACCTAAGGTTTATCAATCCGTAGGAGGCGTAGGATGAAGATGGTCTCTCTCAAGCAACCCTGCAACCAAATAACAAAGAGTCTCTTGTGTCCCCAACACACCCAATACAATGGTAAATTGTATAGGTGCACTAGTTCGGCGAAGAGATGTTGATACAAGTGGTATATGGATAGTAGATAAAGGTTTTTTGTAATCTGAAAATATAAAAACAGCAAGGTAACTAATGGTAAAAGTGAGCGTAAACGGTATTGCAATGCTAGGAAACAAGACCTAGGGTTCATACTTTCACTAGTGTAAGTTCTCTTAACAATAATAACATAGATAAATCATATGACAAGCCCTCGACATGCGACAAAGAGTCACTCCAAAGCCACTAATAGCGGAGAACAAACGTAGAGATTATGGTAGGGTACGAAACCACCTCAAAGTTATTCTTTCAAATCAATCCGTTGGGCTATTCCTATAAGTGTCACAAACAACCCTGGAGTTTTTACTAGAATAACACCTTAAGATACAAATCAACCAAAAACCTAATGTCACCTAGATACTCCATTGTCACCTCAAGTATCCGTGGGCATGATTATACGATATGCATCACACAATCTCATATTTATCCAACCAACATAAAAGTACTTCAAATAGTGCCCCAAAGTTTCTACCGGAGAATCAAGAACGTGTGCCAACCCCTATGCATAGGTTCATGGGCGGAACCCACAAGTTGGTCACCAAAACATACATCAAGTGGCACGTGATATCCCATTGTCACCACAGATAAGCACGGCAAGACATACATCAAGTGTTCATAAAAGACTCAATCCGATAAGATAACTTCAAAGGGGAAACTCAATTCATCACAAAGAGTAGAGGGGGAGAAGAAACATAAGATCCAACTACAATAGGAAAGCTCGGGATACATCAAGATCGTGCCATAGATGGAACACGAGAGAGAACACGAGAGAGAGATATCAAACACATAGCTACTAGTACATACCCTCAGCCCCGAGGGAAAACTACTCCCTCCTCGTCATGGATAGCGCCGGGATGATGAAGATGGCCACCGGAGATGGATCCCCCCTCCGGTAGGGTACCGGAAAGGGTCCCGATTGGTTTTTCATGGTTCTGGAGGCTTGCGGCGGCGGAACTCCTGATCTATCTTCTGTTCTAGAAATTTTAGGGTACGACGGTATATATGGGTGAAAGGAGAACGTCGGTGGAGCTACGGGGGCCCCACGAGGTAGGGGGGCGCGCCCAGGGGGGAGGGCGCGCCCTCCACCCTCGTGACCGCCTCGCGGCTCTTCTGACGTGGGGTCCAAGTCCATCAGGTGGGTTTCCTTCCAAAAATAACTTCTCCAATTGATTTCGTTTCGTTTTGACTCCGTCTGATATTCCTTTTCCTCGAAATACTGAAATAGGCATAAAACAACAAATCTGGGCTGGGCCTCCGGTTAATAGGTTAGTCCCAAAAATAATATAAAAGTGGATAATAAAGCCCAATATTGCCTAAAACAGTAGATAAAGTATCATGGAGCAATCAAAAATTATAGATACGTTGGAGACGTATCAAGCATCCCCAAGCTTAATTCCTGCTCGTCCTCGAGTAGGTAAATGATAAAAAGAGAATTTTTGATGCGGAGTGATACTTTGGCATAATTTCAATGTAAATCTTCTTAATCATGGTATGAATATTCAGACCCGAAAGGTTCAAGACAAAAGTTCATATTGACATAAAAATGATAATACTTCAAGCATACTAATTAAACAATTATGTCATCTCAAAATAACATGGCCAAAGGAAGTTCATCCCTACAAAATCATATAGTTAGGCTGTCTTCAGAGCATTGTCTGCTCTGAAGACCTTGTTTTCACTTCAGATTTCTCCGTCACCAATTCAAATGGCTGATGCACAGGAAGAGTAGTTGAAGCAGATATCTTGCTGGTTACAAATAGCTCCTCAAAGGAGGATTCAGAGGCAGATGACCAGTCCTATTATCCCCATGAGGTGTATGCTCAAACTTGGCAGGGTTATATTACTCATATCATGCATATGTTGTCTTGCAATGCTTAGTTTTTACATCATATACACAATATTGAATGTCATATCCTTAGTTGACACATCATATATGTGATTGCCCTCTGCTCACTTGCTTAGTATATAAATCATATATTTGAATTATATCATGCCATGATGTTTACATAGACAGCATGTATCTGAATTATGGCATGCCAACCCATTTTCTAAAGACATAATATAGTTATATCATCACATCATGTTTATATAGTCATCATATTTTGAATTATGTCATTCTATCCATGAATTATATCATGCCATCATGTTTCCATCGACGGCATGTTTGTGAATTATGGCATGCCAACCACTTTAATAGACACATCGTATAGCTATATCATGTCATCCAGTTTACATAGTCATCATATTTTGAACTATGTCATTCTATCCTGTTTAGTTAGCCATCATACATGTGAAATTGTGTCATGCTATCATGTTTAATTAGCCATCATATATGTGAAATTATGTCATGCTATTCTGTTTGGTTAGACAACATAAATGTGATTATTTCATGCCCTGTTTTCTTACCTATACTACCCATTGCACCTGTCTATCTTACAATGTTTGTACATTCAATTACTTTTTTTCTTTATCAGCTATTTGAATTGGAGGGGTTGATGGCAGTATCTGTGGGAGTAAGAACACGGTCTTCAGAAAAGATCGTGCTACCTGTCGATGCAGATAGAACCACGGTTGTACTTGCCCAAGAACCAGCCCCACCACACATAACCCAGACTCATGCAGATTGTACCCCTACCCAGTTGGACAGAGAACCAGCTACACCCGTTCTAACCCCAACCCCAGCAGATAGTAACCTAGTTCCAGTTGACACAGCACCGTCTCCACCAAAGAGCACCCAAACATGAGCAGTTAGTAAGGCAACTGCAGTGCCCAAAGCACGAGGACCACCACTCCGAACCCCAAGTGAACGCTTAAAGCAGAAGAAGAATTGTTCTCAGGTCAGGTTCAGTAGCTATGGTTCATACTCCTTTGCTCTTGCATCACTGTATTTACTCATACCAACTAATTTCAAATTTAAAGGATGCAATTGAAACTCCAATAGCGCAACAGGTATATTTTAAACATGTTTGCTGTTGTAACTTGCTCTATGTTGATTTCAGTTTCAATTGAATAAACAGTTATGTTCTCATGCCATGCACATTTCAAGTGTTGTTATTGTTGTGTAGTTTCCCACACTTATATTATGTCTATGTTGCTTTGTCTTAAATAGATATGATTTGAACTGTCTCTATCTTGATTTGGTAACATAAACTAGAATGATATAGACCATACAGTGACCATACTACATAGATATATGTTTGTTTCATGTTGTTATCATGTCCACCTTACTACAGAACTAGTTTACCAAAATGAGTTTCATATACAACATGGTAAACCTGTGATGTGTCTGTTTGTTTCTCTTTTAGAATGCGGATAAAATATTGGAGAAGAGTACCCCGTTATGCAATGGTAAAGGAAGTAATGCACATAAGGTTCAAGATAGTGAGACATCCCTGTTGGTCTCTAAGAAAGTTGATAAAAACTATATTGAAGACACCAAGACAACCCCAAAGTCTTATCTTGAAGTAGTGTTCGAGTTATTGGCCACTACTGTTGGCACCAGCTCTTCGAACTCGCTGCATGAATCAGTTTGGTTTCTTGAGTCTCAACTTCAAGTTGAAAGACATCGATCAGATGTTCTGCGACAGGAAGCCAAAGGACTGAGGAAGTCCCTGCATAATTCAGATGCATACTTTCTGGTGCAACAGCAAGCGCTGGAGGATTTAAGCGCCAAACAAGAGAAAGTTAATAAGCTTGCTAAGCGTCTTGCCAGCATTATGGGTACCCAGGATATTGTTTCTTGAGCTCTTCTGAAGTGGTTTTCAGTCCTGGACTTGTTTTGCTGCAGATTTTATTTGCACTGGTCGCCAACTTTGACAACCAGTGTATGTGATATACTGCTTTGTTCCCTATATTTGCACTGGTGGTGAACTTTGATGCCCAGTGGATGTAATATGTGTAGTAACCATGATAGCCTAGCATAAGTTGCTTGCTTATTTCTTTCCTTGTTGTCTTGTTTATTTGTTTGCTTGTAGTCAGTGCAGTTCTTTTTCTACGGTTTGCTAGTGGCCACAATAACCTATTTTTTAAAACTATGCCACAATAACCATGGGCTACATATTTACTGTAGTGACCATGAGCCTCCTACAGGCCATAGAAACAATGGGCCTTCTACGGGCCATAAAACAATGGGTCTTCTATGGGGTGTAGCATCAATGGGCCTTCTACGGGTCGTATGATCGATTGGCCAAACATGGGCCAATAACTGACTGCATTATGGGCCGTAAACGGGCTAGAGTTGGAATCCTCCGTTCATGGGCGGACCATAACAGGCCGTCGTTAATCGGCCGTATTTGATGACGCTATGAAAACGGCCCAACGGATTAACAGGCCACAAATGGGCCGACTGTAACCACTAGCTGAATTTGGCCCACAAGCATAAAAGGCCAGATTTGGACTCTCTGATTGATACACATGTGCCTTCAGCCACGCCGCCTCTGCTTCTTACTTGGGAACCATCTGATTCCCTCGTGGCGCCAAGCAACTCTGTGGTTGAGCAGCAGGTTGACCATTTTAAGTGCATCTAGTGCCACCCCTAGTTGGTTTTGGAGTATTGACGACAAACCTAGTTGAGGGACTAATGTGTTTGTGAGAATTGCAGGATAACACAGGTAGAAGTCCCTCATTGATTCGGTTTTCCTACCAGAGATGACCCCTAAAAATGTATGAAGACATTGATGTCAAAGGTGGTATGTGAAGACATTCACATTGAAGACTATGACACGAGAAGACGTCGCGTGAAGCATATGGAGCTCGAAGACTTAGATCTTTTGTAGTTCTTTTTCTTCTTTGTTGAGTCATAGGAACCATCGTACTGTTAAGTGGGGTCCAAGAGAACCAGTCAGAATGACTGAAGTGATGCTTAACCAAAATCCTAAGTCTTCGAGTGAAGACAATGAGAGAAAATCTTGTCCAGAGTTGGACAAGTCAGCTTTGCTTGTAGCCCAAGTAAAGTTACCGTGTGTGTTTGAAATCTGACCGTTGGAACACGTGTCAGTTCCTTAGTGACCCAAGGTCATTTCGGACAAATCAGGTCGGGTTGCCTAGTGGCTATAAATAGCCCACCCCTACAACCATAAACGGTTGGCTGCTCAGAGTTAGAGTACGGCTTTTGTCGTTTGAGAGCAACCCACCTCGAAGCCTTTGAGAGAGAATTCCTTGTGAGGATAAAGCCCTAACCACCCAGAGCCAAAGAGTGTTAGGCATCACTTAAGTCTTCATGTCTGTGTGATCTGAAGACTTATTACACTTGAGGACTGTGAATCCTCCAAACGGTTAGGCGTAACGTTCTGAGCATCCAAGAGTCATTGTGGATCGCCGGTGAACGAAGTCTGTGAAGGTTTGGGAGTCTACCTTGAAGACTTACTAGAGTGATTGGGCGAGGTCTGTGTGACCTTAGCTCAAGGGGAATATGGTGAGGATTGGGTGTCCTGAGCTGCGTGTTCAGGACTGGGTGTCCGGGACTGTGTGTCCTCAGGTTTTAATACCTAGCCGCCCTAACCAGACATACAGTTGTCACAGCAACTGGAACTGGTCTAACAAATCATTGTCTTCAACGAGTCACTGGTTTCATCTTTCCCTTCCCTTTACTTACTGTTGGTCCTTGTGAAGTCATTGTATGATTGCATTATCTTTTGTCTTCACTAAGTGACTGCTTGTTCTGATTGGCTTCATAATATCTTCCTACCTGATCCTTACTACCTAGCTGCTATAAGTCGCTGTGCTTTCACTTCATTGAATACTTGACTATGGTCTGCCTAGTGTAGTCTACCTTCCGCTGGATGGTAATAGGTTTATTTCTATCGTTTGTCTTCGAAACCTCCACGTTTTGAAGACTTTCATAAAAATCGCCTATTCACCCCCCTCTAGTCGATATAACGCACTTTCAACCATCTTGCTCTCTTAGTACCTTATGATGTCATCCCTACTCCAACTCTGTCGGAAACTTCAGGCACCTCAATGGCTATGACAGTCCATGATCAGGGAGGCATGACCACTGCAAATCAAACTCAGAAGAAACGCAAAGGTAAGATGCAAGCTCCTGTTGATACATCCACTCTGCGACGCAGTAACAGGAACAACAAATACGATGGCTTCCGGGTTCCTCGGACTTCTGAGGTTCGTCCTACGAAGTCCAAAGTCAAGCCTCGCATAATCCCTTCTGCTGCTGTTGGAGCTTTGGAGCATATTTCTGGAGATGATTCCTCACCTGAGATAGCTACTGTTGAAGTTGATGATGCTGCAGCTCCTCCGCCCACATCCATTCCTACTATGCAGGCCATTGGCGTGAATCTCTGCGCGATACCTGCTGAAGAGCTATCTACTTCGGCCTTCTCTGAAGAGTAGTTTGATTTGCTTATCTTTGCTTTTGTCGCTACTGAACCTTGCCTACCTTTTCAATGCTTTTGCGTAACTGGAATGTACTATGCTGGAATGTACGTGGTCTTAATGCGCCCGATAAACACTTAGCGCTTGGCAATGCGATCAATACTAGTGGATGCGCGATCGTTTGTTTGCAGGAATATAAAATGCCTTTCTTTGATGCTGCGGTCTTGAAATCTATTTTCCCTCGGCGTTTTGATCAGTTTGCGTACATTCCCTCTCAAGGTGCATCGGGTGGGATAATAACTGTATGGAATAGCAGTATCTTTACGGGCCGGGTCTTTTTATCTGAATAGTTTGCGTTAGGTGTTGAATTCACCTCCACGCAGTCCAATCACTGTTGGAAGCTCGTTAACGTATATGGCCCTTGTCAGGGTGAGCATTGTGTCACGTTCACAAATTGGCTTTTTGATCTGAATATACCCTCTGCTGAAGATTGGTTATTACTAGGCGATTTCAATTACATTCGCTCACCCGAAAATCGCAACAAACCAGGTGCAAATGTCCAAGACATGTTCACTTTCAACGACTTTATTCGGGAACAAAACCTAACTGAATTACCCATCAAGGGGCGTGCCTACACTTGGTCGAATATGCAGCTTCAGCCACTCCTTGAGCAACTCGATTGGTTTTTCACCATGTTGAATTGGACTACCACATTTCTCAACACCCTGGTGAATCCTTTAGGCAAACCTGTTTCTGACCACTCCTTGTTCTATGGTCATCCAAACTTCAATCCCAAAAAGCAAACTCTTCAGGTTCGAAACATATTGGCTTGTTCATCCTGGGTTTATGGAGGTTGTTGAACATGCCTGGAACAAACCTATCAGATTCAATAAGAACCATAACTGCGCAGCAAGAATTGGGCAAAAGCTCAAGACAGTTCGTCATGCTCTCAAACAATGGAGCAGGAAAATCTCTCACCTTAAAATAGCCATTGAAAACACCAATAAAGCTCTCTTGGAGCTTGACAATATTGAGGATCGTCGGACTCTGACCACACCAGAAAGAAACTTTTGACGCATTCTCAAAAATCACTTGCTCCGGCTTCTGCAATATCAAAAAGACTACTGGAAAAAGAGGTGTACAATCAGATGGATTCAGTTTGGTGAAGAAAGTTCCAAGTTCTTCCAAACCATTGCCACCGAACTCTTCAGAAGAAACTGCATTAGCTCGCTCAAAACCTCTGCTGGAATGGAAATCACTGACCATGCAGGGAAAGAGTCCATTTTATTTGAAGCGTTCAAAGAACGAATGGGCCAAGCAAATCCTCAGCCTATGAAATTCAACTTAGAAACCTTGTTGAAGGAGGATGTGGATTTCTCGGATCTCATTGCTCCATTCACTCACAAAGAAATTGATGATGTGGTGTCTGCAATGCCACATGATCGGGCCCCTGACCCTGATGGCTTTAATGGAGCTTTCTTAAAAGCATGTTGGCCAATCATTAAAAATGATTTTTATCTTCTTTGTGATGAGTTTCATCAAGGTGGCCTTAATCTGGAAAGCATTAATGCAGGTTTTATCACTCTGATCCCCAAGGCGCCTGAATGTGTTAATGACTTCCGGCCGATCACGCTTCTCAACTGCTGTTTGAAGTTGATCACTAAAATTCTGGCGAATAGACTCCAAAAAATCATACTCTGAATTGTACACCAAAACCAATATGGTTTCCTTCGTGGCAGATCGATCCATGACTACCTTGCCTGGGCTTTCGAATATATTCATCAGTGTCAGGCCTCCAAACGAGAGATTGTTCTTCTCAAACTTGACTTTGCGAAAGCATTTGACACGGTCGAGCACAATGCCATGCTCCTAATTCTGAAGAGCATGGGCTTCCCGCCAAAATGGCTGGCGTGGATGGAGAGAATCTTTTCATCGGGCAAATCTTCTGTGTTACTGAATGGGGTGCCAAGTCGACAATTTCTGTGCAAATGTGGGGTGCGTCAAGGAGATCCGATGTCTCCCCTAATATTCGTCCTTGCTGCTGATCTACTTCAAAGTGCTATCAATGTTGTGCTCTAGCAGGACTTGATCAAACAGCTACTGGTGACGCTAAATACCCTGTAATCCAGTACGCTAATGACACAATTATTGTCCTTCCGGCCTGCATGGACCAAGCAGCTAGAATCAAATCAATCCTCGAAGATTATGCCACCTCTATTGGCTTGAAGATCAACTTCCATAAATCCACACTGGTGTCAATTAATACGCCGTCAAGCAAGTGCAATGACCTGGCCGACCTTTTTGGATGCACCCAGGCCAGCATGCCCTTTACTTATCTCGGTCTGCCCCTTGGCACCACCCGACCCTCTGTCCTCGATCTAACGCCGTTCGTTTGCAAAGCCGAAAGGAAAATCACTGTTGTGATGTCCTTAATGTCCTACGCGGGCAAGTTAGCGTTGGTAAACTCGCTCATCACCTCGATGGCTATCTATCCCATGGGAACTCTTCGATTGCCACCAAAGATTCTTGCTCAGCTTGATAAAATCCGCAGACACTGCCTTTGGAACAAACGCACGGCTGATGGTGACAAACATACCTCTTTGGCTGCTTGGGACATGGTGTGTCGACCCAAAAAGTGTGGGGGCTTGGGTGTCCTTGATCTTAAAATTCAAAATGACGCGCTTTTGCTCAAATTCCTGCATAAATTTTACAACTGAATGGATGTCCCCTGGGTTCGGCTCATCTAGGAAACCTACTATGTTGACTCCATCCCACATGCTTCGGATAGTTGTGGCTCTTTTTGGTGGCGTGACCTGGCAAGTCTTATGCCAGTCTATCGTGGCATTTCTCAGGTCCAAATTAAACGTGGTGCTTCTGTCCTATTCTGTAAAGATAACTGGAACCAGTCCATCTTGGCAGAATAATATCCACGCGCTTTCTCCTATGTTCTTAATGAGGACATGTCTATGCAAGGGTTTTTGACTGCCCGCGCCTTTCACGAAACCTTTCATCTACCACTCTCGCTGCAAGCTCATGACGAACTCAAGCTCCACCAAAATGATATGACTGCAGTGACTTTGCAAGATCATGATGATGTTTGGTCCTATTGTTGGGGATCAACCGTATTCAAAACCACAGCCTACTATCAGTTTGTTTTCCGCGACGTGGTTGCTCACGTGGCTTTCAAGTGGCTCTGGAAGACTACATGCATACCCAAAATCAAAGTTTTTGGCTGGTTTTTACTTTCGGACCGGCTCAACACGAGGAATATGCTCAAGTGGCGACACTACAATATTGGTAACAACTTTGACTGTTTACTTTGCGGGCACCATATCGAAGAAATGGTGGAGCATCTCTTCCTTCACTGCACCTTTAGTAGGGAATGTTGGACCTTGCTACGTATATCTTGGGCTGCACAAGGGGATAGGTTGCAGTTGCTGGAGAACCTAAAGATACAACACCCGCGCAAGATGATCATGGAAGTGTTTCTCACTGCTGCCTGGAGCCTTTGGAAGGAGCGCAATAATAATTATTTTAGACATGTGGCACCCTCCGTTTCTTCTTGGTTCAGTAGATTCAAGGAAGGCTTTGGCAATATAAGATATAGACTACCTAGTGAAAAGAGACATGTTGTCTCTTCCTTCTTGCAAAGTCTACCTCAGCATAGTTAGGGCGGTGTTCTGGTTCTAGCCCCTCCGCCCCCCTCACACGCCATTGTAAATATCACCATGTAACTGTTCTTTTGATCATTTATATATACATGCAGTAGGAGCCTTTCCTACTGTCTTAACATTCAAAAAAACAGGACGTAAGTAAACCGAATGCTGGAAATGATCCCAAGAATAGATGGGCCCTGAGAAGGCCGAAAGGTAACATGAGCTGGAAACGGCCCAATGGAATAATGGGTCATTAATGGGTATAAAGCGATACACTATTCATTACTGGCCAGTTTCACCACGGGCCATTAATGGGCCAAGAGTTACAAAGGGTCTCATATGGGCCAAAAGACGTCATGGGCCATACATGGGCCGGAAGTTACAACGAGCTGGAATCATATTGGTCGGCCCAGATGACGCTACTGGGCCTAATTCAGATAGGCTGTAACGGGTCGTGACTTAGCGGGCTGTAAATGGACTATATGCGAACAGGCCGTTAACAGGATTTCCGTTGGCCAGCCTGCTACCTTTTGACCAAGTCAAACGGGTCGGCCTTTTCACCGGAATGGGCCTCTGTTGGGCCGTGCCACGTGTCGACGTATCATAGTGCCTTCGGTCCAATAAGTGGATGACATATGTCCCAACGGTGAGCCGACACATGGTTCCTCTGGCCAATGAGAATTTTACACGTGGAAAATCCCCATTGGTCCGGGCTGTTAACGGGTTATCGGATCCAAACCGGAACCCGATAGCTTAACGGCAACCCGTTACGATGGATGCCACGTGTCGTTTACCCTTGACGAAAGCAATTCTATGATGCGCGATTTATCGTCATGGAAGTGGACACTTTCGTGGCCTTAATATCCCTTAGTTTCCAATAGGACCCCGCTGCCACGGGAGGGTAGGACAAAAGATGCCATGCAAGTTCTTTTCCGTAAGCACGTATGACTATATTCGGAATACATGCCTACATTACATTGATGAACTGGAGCTAGTTCTGTGTCACCCTATGTTATAACTGTTGCATGAGGAATCGCATCCGACATAATTATCCATCATTGATCCAATGCCTACGAGCTTTTCACATATTGATCTTTGCTTAGTTACTTTTCCGTTGCTACTGTTACAATTACTACAAAAACTGCTACTGTTACTTTTGCCACCATTACCGTTACTTCCATACTACTTTGCTACTAAATACTTTGCTGCAGATATTAAGTTTTCCAGGTGTGGTTGAATTGACAACTCAACTGCTAATACTTGAGAATATTCTTTGGCTCCCCTTGTGTCTAATCAATAAATTTGGCTTCAATACTCTACCCTCAAAAATTGTTGCCATCCCCTATACTTGTGGGTTATCAAGACTATTTCCTGGCGCTGTTGCCGGAAGCATAGCTCTATTCTTTGAGTCACTTGGGATTTATATCTGCTAATCACTATGAGGAACTCGAAAGACGAAAAAACCAAGATTTATCCCTCAACTACGAGGGGAGGTAAAAATCTACCATCTAGCTCTGCACTTCATTCACCTTCTGTTATGAGTAAACTTGCGACACCTACTCCTGCTATTGATTCTGATATGTCGCATGTTATTGATGATGCCACTTCTGCTTTGCATGATTCTTATGATGAAACTACTTCTATGCTTGATAATATTGTGCCATTAGGTGAATTTCTTGATGAACAACTTGCTAGGGTTAGAGAGAATGAAATTATTGAAATTGATAATATTGATGAAAGTGATGATGAAGATTCTCTCCCTAGATATGAATTGCCTGATGTGCCTGAGGGTTATGTTATGGATGAAGAAACTGCTAGAGACTTTTTTTCTTGCAAAGATAGATATGATCTTAAGAAACTGTTACCTAAGCTAGAAGAAAAATCTCCGAATGCTAGAATGAAATATGACCCTGATTTTGCTACTTAACCTATCTGTATTTCTGATAAGGATTATGATTTCTCTGTACATCCTGAGTTAATTACTTTGATCGAATCTGACCCTTTTTATGGCTATGAATCTGAAACTGTTGTGGCACATCTTACTAAATTAAATGATATACCAACCCTATTTACTCATGAGGAAAAAAATCGTTACTACTATATCCTTAAGTTATTTCCGTTCTCATTAAAGGGTGATGCTAAAACATGGTTTAATTCGCTTGCTCCTGGTTGAGTGCGTAGTCCCCAGGATATGATTTATTACTTCTCTGCTTAATATTTCCCTGCTCATAAGAAACAAGATGCTTTAAGGGAAATATATAATTTTGTGCAAATTGAAGAAGCACAAGTTTGGGGGAGGCTTCTCCGATTACTTAATGCTTTGCCTAATCATCCTCTCAAGAAAAATGAAATACTTGATATCTTTTATAATGGACTAACCGATGCTTCCAGAGACCACCTCGATAGTTGTGCTTGTTGTGTTTTTAGGGAAATAATTGTTGATCAAGCTGAATTGATATTGAATAATATGTTGAATAATGATAATAATTGGACACTTCCTGAACCAACACCTAAGACAACTCCGAAGAAAAGGGGTATTCTATTTCTCAGTCCTGAAGATATGCAAGAGGCAAAGAAATCTATGAAAGAAAAGGGTATTAAAGCTGAAGATGTCAAGAATTTACCACCTATTGAAGAAATACATGGTCTTGATAACCCGACACAGGTAGTAAAGTTAAATTTTCTCTATAGATTTGATGAAGGTGATATTCCTCTTAATAAGTCTGCTAGCTAATGCTTAGATGAGTTTGATAATTTTATTGGTAAACAAGAAAACTTCAATGATTATGTTGGTAGACAATTGAAACGAAACGCTTATACGATTGAACACTTGAGTGATTATATGTCTAGAGTTAAGGGTGAACTTAAACTCATTAGTAAACATGCTTCTATGGTTACCACTCAAGTAGAACAAGTGATTAAAGCTCAAAATAATTTTCTCAATGAATTAAATAATAAGAAAAATGATAATGTTGTTAGAGTTATGACTAGAGGGGGCAAAATGACTTAGGAACCTTTGTATCCTGAGGGCCACCCTAAGAGAGTTGAGCAAGATTCTCAGTGAACTAATGTTGATGAACCTAGTCCTTTGATACATCTTCGTCGTATCTATAATTTTTTATTGTTCCATGCCAATATTATACAACTTTCATATACTTTTGGCAACTTTTTATACTATTTTTGGGACTAACATATTGATCCAGTACCAGTTCCTGTTTGTTGCATATTTTATGTTTCGCACAAACCCCATATCAAACGGAGGTCAAACGGAATAAAAACGGATGAAGAATATTTTTGGAATATTTGTGAAATATGGGAAGAATAATCAACGCGAGACGGTGCCCGAGGGGGCCATGAGGCAGGGGGCACGCCTACCCCCCTGGGCGTGCCCCTGGCCCTCGTGGCCACCCCGTAAGGAGATTAGTGCCCTTCTTTCGTCACAAGAAAGCTAATATCAATATAGAGATCATGTCCAAAATTCATCCCAATCGGAGTTACGGATATCCCGGCATTTAAGAAACGGTGAAGGGCCAGAATCTAGAGCGCAGAAACAGAGAGAGATAGAGAGATAGATCCAATCTTAGAGGGGCTCTCGCCCCTCCCATGCCATGGAGACCAAGGACCAGAGGGGAAACCCTTCTCCCATCTAGGGAGGAGGTCGAGGAAGAAGAAGAAGGAGGGGGGCTCCCTCCCCCTCGCTTCCGGTGGCGCCGGAGGGCCACCGGGGGCCATCACCATCACCGCAATCTTCACCAACAACTTCACCGCCATCATCACCAACTCTTCCCCCCTCTATGCAGCGGTGTAACCCCTCTTTTACCCGCTGTAATCTCTACTTAAACATGGTGCTCAATGCTATATATTATTTCCCAATGATGTATGGCTATCCTATGATGTTTGAGTAGATCCGTTTTGTCCTATGGGTTCATTGATGATCGTGATTGGTTTGAGTTGCCTGTTTTATTATTGGTGCTGTCCTATGGTGCTCTCTGTGTCGTGCAAGCGTGAGGGATTCCCGCTGTAGGGTTTGCAATATGTTCATGATTTGCTTATGGTGGGTGGCGTGAGTGACAGAAGCATATACCCGAGTAAGTAGGTTGTTTACGTATGGGAATAAAGAGGACTTGATACTTTAATGCTATGGTTAGGTTTTACCTTAATGATCTTTAGTAGTTGCGGATGCTTGCTAGAGTTCCAATCATAAGTGCATATGATCCAAGTAGAGAAAGTATGTTAGCTTATGCCTCTCCCTCAAATAAAATTGCAATAGTGATTACCAGTCTAGTTATCGATTGCCTAGGGACAAATAACTTTCTCATAACAAAAAGCTCTCTACTAAAACTAATTTAGTTGTTTCTTTATCTAAACAGCCCCTACTTTTTATTTATGCGCTCTTTATTTGAAGGAAATATGCCCTAGAGGCAAAAATAAATTTATTATTTATTTCCTTATATCATGATAAATGTTTATTATTCATGCTGGAATTGTATTAACCGGAAACATAATACATGTGTGAATACATAGACAAACAGAGTGTCACTAGTATGCCTCTACTTGACTAGCTCGTTAATCAAAGATGGTTATGTTTCCTAACCATAGACAAAAGATTTGTTATTTGATTAACGGGATCACATCATTAGTTGAATGATCTGATTGACATGACCCATTCCATTAGCTTAGCACCCGATCGTTTAGTATGTTGCTATTGCTTTCTTCATGACTTATACATGTTCCTACGACTATGAGATTATGCAACTCTCGTTTGCCGGAGGAACACTTTGTGTGCTACCAAACGTCACAACGTAAATGGGTGATTATAAAGGAGATCTACAGGTGTCTCCAAAGGTAAATGTTGGGTTGGCGTATTTCGAGATTAGGATTTGTCACTCCGATTGTCGGAGAGGTATCTCTGGGCCCTCTCGATAATGCACATCACATAAGCCTTGCAAGCATTGCAACTAATATGTTAGTTGTGAGATGATGTATTACGGAACGAGTAAAGAGACTTGCCGGTAACGAGATTGAACTAGGTATTGGATACCGACGATCGAATCTCGGGCAAGTAACATACCGATGACAAAGGGAACAACGTATGTTGTTATGCAGTCTGACCGATAAAGATCTTCGTAGAATATGTAGGAGCCAATATGGGCATCCAGGTCCCGCTATTGGTTATTGACCGGAGACGTGTCTCAGGTCATGTCTACATTGTTCTCGAACCGTAGGGTCCGCACGCTTAAAGTTACGATGACAGTTATTATGAGTTTATGCATTTTGATCACGGACATGACGAGGAGTCTCGGAATGGTCGAGACATAAAGACTGATATATTGGATGACTATATTCGGACACCGAAAGGGTTCCGGAGAAGTTTCGGATAAAACCGGAGCACCGGGGGGTTACCGGAACCCCCCGGGGGGTTAATGGGCCTCATGGGCCTAATGTGGAGAAGAGGAAGGGGCTGCCAGGGCAGGCCGCGCGCCCCCTCTTTCCTATTCTCCCTCCACCTCTCCTAGTTGGACAAGGAACGGGAAGGGGAGTCCTACTCCCGGTAGGAGTAGGACTCCTCCTGCGCGCCTCCTATGGCCGGCCGCACCCCCCCTTGGATCCTTTATATACAGAGGCAGGGGGCACCCTAGAACACACAAGTTGATCCTCGTGATCGTTCCTTAGCCGTGTGCGGTGCCCCCTGCCACCATATTCCACCTCGGTCGTATCGTTGTAGTGCTTAGGTGAAGCCCTGTGTCGGTAGAACATCATCATCGTCACCACGCCGTTGTGCTGACGGAACTCATCCCCAAAGCTTTGCTGGATCGGAGCCCGGGGAGCGTCATCGAGTTGTACGTGTGCTAAGAACTAGGAGGTGCTGGAGTAACGGTGCTTGGATCGGTTGGATCGGGAAGACGTACGACTACTTCCTTCTACGTTGTGTCAACACTTCCATTGCGATCTACAAGGGTACATAGATCATACTCTCCCCTCTCATTGCTATGCATCACCATGATCTTGTGTGTGCGTAGGAAATTTTTTGAAATTACTACGTTCCCCAACAGTGGTATCAGAGCCTAGGTTTTATATGTTGATGTTATATGCACGAGTAGAACACAAGTGAGTTGTGGGCGATATAAGTCATACTGCTTACCAGCATGTCATACTTTGGTTCGGCGGTATTGTTGGACAAGACGACCCGGACCGACATTACGCGTACGCTTACGCGAGACCGGTTCTCCCGATGTGCTTTGCACATAGGTGGCTTGCGGGCGACAGTCTCTCCAACTTTAGTTGAACCGAGTGTGGCTACGCCCGGTCCTTGCGAAGGTTAAAACAGCACCAACTTGACAAACTATCGTTGTGGTTTAAGATTGGTTCTTGCTTAAGCCCGTAGCAGCCACGTAAAACTTGCAACAACAAAGTAGAGGACGTCTAACTTGTTTTTGCAGGGCATCTTGTGATGTGATATGGTCAAGACATGATGCTGAATTTTATTGTATGAGATGATCATGTTTTGTAACCGAGTTATCGGCAACTGGCAGGAGCCATATGGTTGTCGCTTTATTGTATGCAATGCAATCGCGATGTAATGCTTTACTTTATCACTAAGCGGTAGCGATAGTCGTGGAAGCATAAGATTGGCGAGACGACAACGATGCTACGATGGAGATCAAGGTGTCGCGCCGGTGACGATGGTGATCACGACGGTGCTTCGGAGATGGAGATCACAAGCACAAGATGATGATGGCCATATCATATCACTTATATTGATTGCATGTGATGTTTATCTTTTATGCATCTTATCTTGCTTTGATTGACGGTAGCATTATAAGATGATCTCTCACTAATTATCAAGAAGTGTTCTCCCTGAGTATGCACTGTTGTGAAAGTTCTTCGTGCTGAGACACCACGTGATGATCGGGTGTGATAGGCTCTACGTTCAAATACAACGGGTGCAAAACAGTTGCACACGCGGAATACTCAGGTTATACTTGACGAGCCAAGCATATACAGATATGGCCTCGGAACACGGAGACCGAAAGGTCGAGCGTGAATCATATAGTAGATATGATCAACATAATGATGTTCACCGATGAAACTACTCCATGTCACGTGATGATCGGACATGGTTTAGTTGATTTGGATCACATGATCACTTAGAAGATTAGAGGGATGTCTATCTAAGTGGGAGTTCTTAAGTAATATGATTAATTGAACTTAAATTTATCATGAACTTAGTCCCTGATAGTATCTTGCTTGTTTATGTTGATTGTAGATAGATGGCTCGTGTTGTTGTTCCGTTGAATTTTAATGCGTTTCTTGAGAAAGCAAAGTTGAAAGATGATGGTAGCAATTACACGGAGTGGGTCCATAACTTGAGGATTATCCTCATTGCTGCACAGAAGAATTACGTCCTGGAAGCACCGCTGGGTGCCAGGCCTGCTGCTGGAGCAACACCAGATGTTATGAACGTCTGGCAGAGCAAAGCTGATGACTACTCGATAGTTCAGTGTGCCATGCTTTACGGCTTAGAATCGGGACTTCAACGACGTTTTGAACGTCATGGAGCATATGAGATGTTCTAGGAGTTGAAGTTAATATTTCAAGCAAATGCCCGGATTGAGAGATATGAAGTCTCCAATAAGTTCTATAGCTGCAAGATGGAGGAGAATAGTTCTGTCAGTGAGCATATACTCAAAATGTCTGGGTATAATAATCACTTGATTCAATTGGGAGTTAATGTTCCAGACGATTGCGTCATTGACAGAATTCTCCAATCACTGCCACCAAGCTACAAGAGCTTCGTGATGAACTATAATATGCAAGGGATGAACAAGACTATTCCCGAGCTCTTCGCAATGCTGAAAGCTGCGGAGGTAGAAATCAAGAAGGAGCATCAAGTGTTGATGGTCAACAAGACCACTAGTTTCAAGAAAAAGGGCAAAGGAAAGAAGAAGGGGAACTTCAAGAAGAACGGCAAGCAAGTTGCTGCTCAAGAGAAGAAACCCAAGTCTGGACCTAAGCCTGAAACTGAGTGCTTCTACTGCAAGCAGACTGGTCACTGGAAGCGGAACTGCCCCAAGTATTTGGCGGATAAGAAGGATGGCAAGGTGAACAAAGGTATATGTGATATACATGTTATTGATGTGTACCTTACTAATGCTCGCAGTAGCACCTGGGTATTTGATAATGGTTCTGTTGCTAATATTTGCAACTCGAAACAGGGACTACGGATTAAGCGAAGATTGGCTAAGGACGAGGTGACGATGCGCGTGGGAAACGGTTCCAAAGTCGATGTGATCGCGGTCGGCACGCTACCTCTACATCTACCTTTGGGATTAGTATTAGACCTAAATAATTGTTATTTGGTGCCAGCGTTGAGCATGAACATTATATCTGGATCTTGTTTAATGCGAGACGGTTATTTATTTAAATCAGAGAATAATGGTTGTTCTATTTATATGAGTAATATCTTTTATGGTCATGCACCCTTAAAGAGTGGTCTATTCTTATTGAATCTCGAGAGTAGTGATACACATATTCATAATGTTGAAGCCAAAAGATGCAGAGTTGATAATGATGGTGCAACTTATTTGTGACACTGCCACTTAGGTCATATCGGTGTAAAGCGCATGAAGAAACTCAATACTGATGGACTTTTGGAACCACTTGATTATGAATCACTTGGTACTTGCGAACCGTGCCTCATGGGCAAGATGACTAAAACACCATTCTCCGGTACTATGGAGAGAGCAACAGATTTGTTGGAAATCATACATACAGATGTATGTGGTCTGATGAATATTGAGGCTCGTGGCGGATATCGTTATTTTCTCACCTTCACAGATGATTTAAGCAGATATGGGTATATCTACTTAATGAAACA
This sequence comes from Triticum urartu, assembly GCF_056163025.1. NCBI lineage: Eukaryota > Viridiplantae > Streptophyta > Magnoliopsida > Poales > Poaceae > Triticum > Triticum urartu. The sequence goes on from NC_141879.1 coordinate 633,964,123, forward strand.
TAAGTCTGAGACATTTGAAAATTTCAAATAATTTCAGAGTGAAGTTGAAAATCATCGTAACAAGAAAATAAAGTTTCTACGATCTGATCGTGGAGGAGAATATTTGAGTTACGAGTTTGGTGTACATTTGAAACAATGCGGAATAGTTTCGCAACTCACGCCACCCGGAACACCACAGCGTAATGGTGTGTCCGAACGTCGTAATCGTACTTTACTTGATATGGCGCGATCTATGATGTCTCTTACTGATTTACCGCTATCGTTTTGGGGATACGCTCTAGAGACGGCCGCATTCACGTTAAATAGGGCACCATCAAAATCCGTTGAGACGACACCTTATGAACTGTGGTTTGGCAAGAAACCAAAGTTGTCGTTTCTGAAAGTTTGGGGCTGCGATGCTTATGTGAAAAAGCTTCAACCTGATAAGCTCGAACCCAAATCAGAGAAATGTATCTTCATAGGATATCCAAAGGAAACTATTGGATACACCTTCTATCACAGATCCGAAGGCAAGACTTTTGTTGCTAAATTCGGAAACTTTCTGGAGAAGGAGTTTCTCTCGAAAGAAGTGAGTGGGAGGAAAGTAGAACTTGACGAGGTAACTGTACCTGCTCCCTTATTGGAAAGTAGTACATCACAGAAAACTGTTTCAGTGACACCTACACTAATTAGTGAGGAAGCTAATGATGATGATCATGAAACTTTAGATCAAGATACTACTGAACCTCGTAGATCAACCAGAGTGAGATCCGCACCAGAGTGGTACGGTAATCCTGTTCTGGAAGTCATGCTACTAGATCATGATGAACCTACGAACTATGAAGAAGCGATGGTGAGCCCAGATTCCGCAAAATGGCTTGAAGCCATGAAATCTGAGATGGGATCCATGTATGAGAACAAAGTATGGACTTTGGTTGACTTGCCCGATGATCGGCAAGCAATTGAGAATAAATGGATCTTCAAGAAGAAGACCGATGCTGACAGTAATGTTACTGTCTACAAAGCTCGACTTGTCGCAAAAGGTTTTCGGCAAGTTCAAGGGATTGACTACAATGATACCTTCTCACCCGTAGCGATGCTTAAGTCTGTCCGAATCATGTTAGCAATTGCCGCATTTTATGATTATGAAATTTGGCAGATGGATGTCAAAACTGCATTCCTGAATGGATTTCTGGAAGAAGAGTTGTATATGATGCAACCAGAAGGTTTTGTCGATCCAAAGGGAGCTAACAAAGTGTGTAAGCTCCAGCGATCCATTTATGGACTGGTGCAAGCCTCTCGGAGTTGGAATAAACGCTTTGATAGTGTGATCAAAGCATTTGGTTTTATACAGACTTTTGGAGAAGCCTGTATTTACAAGAAAGTGAGTGGGAGCTCTATAGCATTTCTGATATTATATGTAGATGACATATTACTAATTGGAAATGATATAGAATTTCTGGATAGCATAATGGGATACTTGAATAAGAGTTTTTCAATGAAAGACCTCGGTGAAGCTGCTTACATATTAGGCATTAAAATCGATAGAGATAGATCAAGACGCTTAATTGGACTTTCACAAAGCACATACCTTGACAAAGTTTTGAAAAAGTTCAAAATGGATCAAGCAAAGAAAGGGTTCTTGCCTGTGTTACAAGGTGTGAAATTGAGTAAGACTCAAAGCCCAACCACTGCAGAAGATAGAGAGAAAATGAAAGATGTTCCCTATGCTTCAGCCATAGGCTCTATCATGTATGCAATGCTGTGTACCAGACCTGATGTGTGCCTTGCTATAAGTCTGGCAGGGAGGTACCAAAGTAATCCAGGAGTGGATCACTGGATAGCGGTCAAGAACATCCTGAAATACCTGAAAAGGACTAAGGATATGTTTCTCATATATGGAGGTGACAAAGAGCTCATCGTAAAAGGTTACGTTGATGCAAGCTTTGACACTGATCCGGACGATTCTAAATCGCAAACCGGATACGTGTTTACATTAAACGGTGGAGCTGTCAGTTGGTGTAGTTCGAAACAAAGCGTCGTAGCGGGATCTACATGTGAAGCGGAGTACATAGCTGCTTCGGAAGCAGCAAATGAAGGAGTCTGGATGAAGGAGTTCATATCCGATCTAGGTGTCATACCTAGTGCATCGGGTCCAATGAAAATCTTCTATGAAAATACTGGTGCAATTGCCTTGGCCAAGGAATCCAGATTTCACAAGAGAACCAAGCACATCAAGAGACGCTTCAATTCCATCCGGGATCTAGTACAGGTGGGAGACATAGAGATTTGCAAGATACATACGGATCTGAATGTTGCAGACCCGTTGACTAAGCCTCTTCCACGAGCAAAACATGATCAGCACCAAGGCTCCATGGGTGTTAGAATCATTACTGTGTAATCTAGATTATTGACACTAGTGCAAGTGGGAGACTGAAGGAAATATGCCCTAGAGGCAAAAATAAAGTTATTATTTATTTCCTTATATCATGATAAATGTTTATTATTCATGCTGGAATTGTATTAACCGGAAACATAATACATGTGTGAATACATAGACAAACAGAGTGTCACTAGTATGCCTCTACTTGACTAGCTCGTTAATCAAAGATGGTTATGTTTCCTAACCATAGACAAAAGAGTTGTTATTTGATTAACGGGATCACATCATTAGTTGAATGATCTGATTGACATGACCCATTCCATTAGCTTAGCACCCGATCGTTTAGTATGTTGCTATTGCTTTCTTCATGACTTATACATGTTCCTATGACTATGAGATTATGCAACTCCCGTTTGTCGGAGGAACACTTTGTGTGCTACCAAACATCACAACGTAAATGGGTGATTATAAAGGAGCTCTACAGGTGTCTCCAAAGGTAAATGTTGGGTTGGCGTATTTCGAGATTAGGATTTGTCACTCCGATTGTCGGAGAGGTATCTCTGGGCCCTCTCGGTAATGCACATCACATAAGCCTTGCAAGCATTGCAACTAATATGTTAGTTGTGAGATGATGTATTACGGAACGAGTAAAGAGACTTGCCGGTAACGAGATTGAACTAGGTATTGGATACCGACGATCGAATCTTGGGCAAGTAACATACCGATGACAAAGGGAACAACGTATGTTGTTATGCGGTCTGACCGATAAAGATCTTCATAGAATATGTAGGAGCCAATATGGGCATCCAGGTCCCGCTATTGGTTATTGACTGGAGACGTGTCTCAGGTCATGTCTACATTGTTCTCGAACCGTAGGGTCCGCACGCTTAAAGTTACGATGACAGTTATTATGAGTTTATGCATTTTGATGTACCGAAGTTAGTTCGGAGTCCCGGATGTGATCACGGACATGACGAGGAGTCTCGGAATGGTCAAGACATAAAGATTGATATATTGGATGACTATATTCGGACACAGGAAGGGTTCCGGAGAAGTTTCGGATAAAACCGGAGCACCGGGGGGTTACCGAAACCCCCCGGGGGGTTAATGGGCCTCATGGGCCTAATGTGGAGAAGAGGAAGGGGCTGCCAGGGCAGGCCGCGCGCCCCCTCTCCCCCTAGTCCGAATTGGACAAGGAGGGAGGGGCGGCGCCCCCCCTTTCCTATTCTCCCTCCACCTCTCCTAGTTGGACAAGGAACGGGGAGGGGAGTCCTTCTCCCAATAGGAGTAGGACTCCTCCTGCGCGCCTCCTATGGCCGGCCGCACCCCCCCTTGGATCCTTTATATACGGAGGCAGGGGGCACCCTAGAACACACAAGTTGATCCTCGTGATCGTTCCTTAGCCGTGTGCGGTGCCCCCTGCCACCATATTCCACCTCGGTCATATCATTGTAGTGCTTAGGCGAAGCCCTGCGTCGGTAGAACATCATCATCGTCACCACGCCGTTGTGCTGACGGAACTCATCCCCGAAGCTTTGCTGGATCGGAGCCCGGGGAGCGTCATCGAGCTGTACGTGTGCTAAGAACTCGGAGGTGCCGGAGTAACGGTGCTTGGATCGGTCGGATCGGGAAGACGTACGACTACTTCCTTTTATGTTGTGTCAACACTTCCGTTGCGATCTACAAGGGTGCGTAGATCATACTCTCCCCTCTCATTGCTATGCATCACCATGATCTTGCGTGTGCGTAGGAAATTTTTTGAAATTACTACGTTCCCCAACATTATTATCTTGCAAACCTATCCAACAACACCTACAAAGTATTTCTAGTTTCATACTTGTTCTAGGTAAAGCGAACGCTAAGCGTGCATAGAGTTGTATCGGTGATCGATAGAACTTGAGGGAATATGTGTTCTACCTTTAGCTCCTCGTTGGGTTCGACACTCTTACATATCGAAAGAGGCTACAATTGATCCCCTCACTACAAAAAAATACACATCCGTGATGATACGTGTTTGTCACAGTAGGTCGCTTTTTGTCATGCATGTACATCCATGACAAATTTATGACAGAATCAAGATAGTCATACCTGTGCTATCGTAGAAGTGTTCCATGACATTACCAAAATTATCATCACGGAAGTGTCCACTTCCATGACGATAAATCGCGCGTCACAGAAGTGCTTTCGTCAAGGGTGACCGACACATAGCATCCACCGTAACGAAATGCCGTTAAGCTATCGGGTCGGGTTTTGGATCTGATAACCCGTTAACAGCCCCGACCAATGGGGATTTTCCACGTGTAAAATCATCATTGGCTAGAGGAAACACGTGTCGGCTCATCGATGGGACAGATGTCATCCACTCATTGGACAGGAGGCGCCTATGATAGGTCGACACGTGGCATGGCCCAACAGTGGCCCATTCCGGTGAAAAAGGCCGGCCCAGTAAAAATTAGCAGGCCGGCCCATATAAGGCCTACTTGTGTCAGGTCCATTTAAGCCCACGGCCCATACGAGATGTGCCAATTCGGCCTGTTAAAGATTTGACACCATTGCAGCCCATCGTCAGTTCGAGCCCGTTAACAGCCCGCTATATACTTGGGCTCAATATCGGCCCGATGAGATTTTGGCCTGTTAATGGCCCATTTAATGGATGGGCCAATTTTTAGGATGTACATCTTTCGGCCTTTTAGCGACCCATTTAAATGTTGGGCTAATTTCCGGCCCGGTGTGTCTTTCAGCCTGTTGACGGCCCATAATCTAATGGGCCATTTGTAGTCGGACCTGAGTTTCGGCCTTTTAGCGGCCCATTTAAGTGTTGGGCCAATTTCTGGCCCAGTGTCACTTTCAGCCTGTTGACGGCCCATAAATCAGTTGGGCCAATTGTAGTCGGACCTAAGTTTTGGCCTTTTAGCGACCCATTTAAGTGTTCGGCCAATTCCCGACCCTGTGTGCCTTTCGGCCTGTTAACGGACCATAAATGAGTTGGGCCATTTGTAGTCGGACCTTAGTTTTGGCCTCTTAACGGCCCATGCCCTTCATGGTCCAATACCATCCCGGTTTCTCTTTTGGTCTGCTAAAGGCCCACAACACAGTTGGGCCGTTTACAATACGACCTGGCTTTCAGCCTCTTAGCGGCCCATGCTCTTCATGGTCCAATACAAGCCCGCTGTCTCTTTTGGCCTGCTAAAGGCCTACAGTATAGTTGGGCCATATGTAGCCCAAACTTAGTAACGGCCTGTTAATGGCCCATGAAATAAATTGGGGCCACCTGTTGCCCGCTTCGATGTCGGCCCGTTAACGACCCGGGAGGTAAGAGGGCCGACCATTAACTTTCGGCCTAGTAACGGCCCATTAACTCAATGGGCCCACTAAAGTTCGTTCATGTCTTTAGGCCAAATTAGATAATTTGAGCCCATTACGACGAGCAAAGGTACGGCATACAGGGAATAACGTTGCACATCCAGAATATATTACAGGAAATTACATCCACTGGGCAATCAAAGATTGATGCCAATGCAAATAAATGAGCAGAACCTAACCATCTACAACGTCACAATCTGCAACCTCAGCACAGATGACGCCCATAAGCATGTGGCAAGTTCTTGCTGCTTTGCCACACTGTCTCTGAAAACATTGATCAGTTGTTGTGTCGCACGACTCTGCACCTCTGATTCATCCACCATTTCCATCATTGCTTCAGCCATTAATTGGTTCACAAACATACATTTATTCCGTTGCATTCGAGACAGAGGATACTGAACAGATTCAGATGGCGATTTTGGTAGGCATGTATTATTGATAGTGGAGAGTGTCTTGACCACTGCATCATAACATAAATTAGGACGGGAACCAAACAGATTAATCATGAGTTATTGCCATATTACCTGGCCTAGATTTACTGGAAAGAAACGATGAGGTTGCCTTGCTGTTTTCAGAGTTTGTCTTCTTATCTTCAGCAGCCTGCACAAAATTAACACACTAGCATTGCTATCATTGGCCAAGTCAGCTAATACGAAAGCAACATTGACACAACGAATGTTTGGGCAACTAGCCTACACCAAATTAACAGAATATGGCACAGCTATCATCAGCCAGGTAAGGTAATACGAAAGCAACATTGACACAATGAATGAATGGGCAACCAGAGAAGCACTATAATTCAGTAATATGCGTGATATGAGATAGCACATTCATGCAGCTCAGTACGCAAAACTACCAGGCAGTTTTCATTACAAAAATCAACATTGGCTCCTTTAACATTTTGCTGCAACTAATTTTAGATCAGATAAAGGTTAGATTCATGCCGATTAACAAAATACATGCTGATGTAAAAATATAGTGATAGACAACAGGTACTTACATCAGCACTGGAGCGCAGAGAATTCCCGCAAGATATTTTCCTCGAATACGATCCCAATGGAGGAAGTCTTGTATCGTTTAACCTTATTTTCTAAAAGAGAGATGGGTAAGAAACATGTAAGAATCTTTCCTCATAAACGATACCATTGCAGAAAATCTTCTATCTGTTAAGCTTATTTTCTAAAAGAGAGATGGGTAAGAAACATGTAGAAAATATGATCAGCATGCTATAAAATTTCATGATGCAAGGATATGCACACGCTTCTTAGAATTGAGTTGACATTTTTTTGCTGGACTGGAGCGGACTAGTTCTTTGGCCACTGGAATCTGCTTATTATCAGTAGGAGTTGGGTTTCTCTTTGCTGGAGCAGTATCTATAAAAACTGGAGTTGGTTTATTATCTCCTGGCGTTTGGATCTTTTGCAAAGGCCTTGTTTGTAACCCTTCAGATTCTAACATAGTCGTCTTCCACTTGCATGCCTTGTATAGAAGAATGGTGCTTTAATTATAAAACATGCGGCAGTAGAGAGATGGAATAGGTACTGAAGAATAGAAAGGCATGACATATTGACATGTATTCCCTCCATCCGGAAAAAAATGGATGGGTCTAGGCGTATTTCAGTTCTAGATACATCCTTTTTTATCCATTTCGGCAACATGTAATCCGGACGGAGGGAGTATGGTGTAAGAGCTAGGGATACGATAGGACAACACAGCAAAAAAACACTAGTTGAATGTAAAATTGTATGCTAGCGGAATACGTATAGAAATAACTAAGGCAACATACACGTGTATGATTGGGAAAATAAGATAGCATTGCAACAGAGCACTAGAACATCACTTCAATGTAAAAAAACATGGTATGGTAGACAGATGAAGTACATACTGATGAATAACAATGCATACGATATTCAGAAGCATGATGTCCAAATTAAGCAGATGGCATTGCGATAGAGTAGAATGACAGTACTTGAATTTGAAAACATGTTATCATGAATGGAATAGGTACTGAAAAATAGGAAGGCATGACATATTTACATGCATGATCAGCATGCTAAGCACATGGCATTGCAATAGAGTAGATACACTCCAGGACATTATATGCATGTTGTACCCATATCACAGGCCAAGTTAGAGCAAGGACCTTGTGGGGTGAAGAGGATTCATCATCTTTCTACAAGTCTTCTGAAGAACTGCCTTTACATGTTCCATCATATTGGGTATCATTGACATCAAGTTTATTGGCCTTTACATTGCTCCGTGAGGTTCTTGTGGATATATGAGTGTGTGCAATTATATCTTACATGCATGGAAGACAACTAGTAGTTAGATTATGTAATGAGTGCCTGTAGGAGACGACATAAATAGTAGGACTGGGGTTAACTAGCAGCAACAGGTCTCATAAACTAAAGGGAGAACACAGATGAAAGCTATAGAATATGTATCGTTTGTACTCGAGATTAAATAGATGGCACACAAAAGTATTAAAGAACAACATAGGAAATACTAGAAGTGGTATAATACTATAATCACCAGCCTATGGGATATCATTGGCTGATGGATGATAACTATGGAACAGTGTTACCTAAAGAACAAGTATCTTAGCTGAATTATGGAACAGCGTTAACTCCTGAACAAGACCCGTAAGAGATCAGCATGAACATATAGTGAAATGTGATGATCTATTTTCCATGCTTAGATGAATAACAAAGCCATAAATGTTGCACACAAGATGAGGGTACAACCTATCTGGCTGCCATCCATAGGAGTGAGCATCATGTGCTGACTTGTCGATGGCCCTGCAGTTGCTGTGGCTGTGCATGTCGGGCACGCGCATTCGATGCAGGGAACTGTTGAGTGGGGACTATAGCTCCCTTCTGGTGTATGCTTCCCTTGTTGGAGCAGCTGTGGTGAGTCAGAAGACGGTGTGTCTGAAGATGTAGATAACGCATAATGTTAAGAACGACATATCTCTTTGATATGAAGAAATACACTAAGAGATCAATAGTAAGGTACAAGAGTGGTCACACGTCTGTTGACTGAAGACTAAATTGAAGGAAATATGCCCTAGAGGCAATAATAAAGTTATTATTTATTTCCTTATTTCATGATAAATGTTTATTATTCATGCTAAAATTGTATTAACCGGAAACATAATACATGTGTGAATACATAGACAAACAGAGTGTCACTAGTATGCCTCTACTTGACTAGCTCGTTAATCAAAGATGGTTATGTTTCCTAACCATAGACAAAGAGTTGTTATTTGATTAACGGGATCACATCATTAGGAGAATGATGTGATTGACTTGACCCATTCCATTAGCTTAGCACTCGATCGTTTAGTATGTTGCTATTGCTTTCTTCATGACTTATACATGTTCCTATGACTATGAGATTATGCAACTCCCGTTTACCGGAGGAACACTTTGTGTGCTACCAAACGTCACAACGTAACTGGGTGATTATAAAGGAGCTCTACAGGTGTCTCCAAAGGTACATGTTGGGTTGGCGTATTTTGAGATTAGGATTTGTCACTCCGATTGTCGGAGAGGTATCTCTGGGCCCTCTCGGTAATGCACATCACATAAGCCTTGCAAGCATTGCAACTAATGAGTTAGTTGCGAGATGATGTATTACGGAACGAGTAAAGAGACTTTCCGCTAACGAGATTGAACTAGGTATTGAGATACCGACGATCGAATCTCGGGCAAGTAACATACCGATGACAAAGGGAACAACGTATGTTGTTATGCGGTCTGACTGATAAAGATCTTCGTAGAATATGTAGGAGCCAATATGAGCATCCAGGTTCCGCTATTGGTTATTGACCGGAAACGTGTCTCGGTTATGTCTACATTGTTCTTGAACCCGTAGGGTCCGCACGCTTAAGGTTTCGATGACAGTTATATTATGAGTTTATGAGTTTTGATGTACCGAAAGAGTTAGGAGTCCCGGATGAGATCGGGGACATGACGAGGAGTCTTGAAATGGTCGAGACGTAAAGATCGATATATTGGATGACTATATTCGGACATCGAAAAGGTTCCGAGTGGTTCGGGTATTTTTCGGAGTACCAAGGAGTTACGGGAATACGAGAGAAGAAGTATATGGGCCTTATTGGGCTTTAGGGGAGAGGGAGAGGCAGGCCGCCCCCCCCCCAAGGCCTAGTCCGAATTGGACTAGGGGGAGGGGCTGCGCCCCCTCCTTCCTTCCCTTCCCTCTTCCCCTTCCTTGTCTCCTACTCCTACTACATGGAAGGACTCCTAGTTGGACTAGGAAAGGGGGAATCCTACTCCCTGTGGGAGTAGGACTCCCCTAGGGCGTGCCATAGAGAGGGCCAGCCCTTCCCTCCTCCACTCCTTTATATACGGGGGCAGGGGGCACCCCATAGACACACAAGTTGATCCACGTGATCATATTCTTAGCCGTGTGCGGTGCCCCCTTCCAACATAATCCTCGATAATATTGTAGTGGTGCTTAGGCGAAGCCCTGCGATGGTAGAACATCAAGATCATCACCATGCCGTCGTGCTGACAGAACTCTTCCCCGACACTTTGCTGGATCGGAGTCCGGGGATCGTCATCGAGCTGAACGTGTGCTAGAACTCGGAGGTGTCGTACTTTCGGTGCTTGATCGGTCGGGCCGTGAAGACGTACGACTACATCAACCGCGTTGTCATAACGCTTCCGCTTCCGGTCTACGAGGGTACGTAGAAAACACTCTCCCCTCTCGTTGCTATGCATCACCATGATCTTGCGTGTGCGTAGGAAATTTTTGAAATTACTACGATCCCCAACATAAATTGGGGTCACACAATTTTATTTTATTTTGGTACTGTCCGATCTACGCCGAATGGCTGGCTGTCTTGTGCCTCCCGGCTGACACTGTTCGGAATCTTCCCCGAAGAGCCATCGACCAACGGCAGAGCAGCCTGCCTCCGCCGTCCGTGGCCCCGGCCAAAACCCCGCTCCCCACCCCACCGCACTGCCGTGGTTGCGCCGCCCCCGGGCCAATCCACAAAGACTCCCCGTCATCCAGATCCGGCGGCGGCAGTACCTTCAAACCATGCAACTCTAAAAGATAGCCATCTAAGCGCTGCTTCCACGGCGAACTTGCGGCCCCGCACCCTTACGTTAAACACCAGCCAACCGGCAGCCTAGGAGCTCCGCCGCCTCGAGGGATGCTTCTTCCCATTGCAAATCGATTGGCCCAGAATAAAAATTCAGACAACTGACGCCTAAATAAAGTGATTTGAGATGAGGGTGCGACCTATCTGGCGGCATGGTGAAGTAGGCAGGTCCAGCTGCCGAGTCGGTGAGGCCGGCGCGGTTGCGGTGGCGACCGGCGGCAGGGAAAGAGCGATGTCGCGATGGTCGACGGCTACGCCGAAGCAGCGCCAGGACTCCGGACAGATCCGAAGTTGGAGCCGCTCCGGCGCCATGAACAACGGCGGGGGTGAATCGGCTCTGGTACGGTTCACGCGGTCGTCGTCGAGGCAGCACCAGCAGCACGGAGTAAGAGGCACACGGCCCAGTGCACGACGGCAAATGGACAGCGTCTCCGGCATTAGGGAGGAGGGCGGCTGTGAAATTGGTGCAGTGGGGGCGCCATGGAGGTGGGGTTGAGGTTTCGCAGCTTGGGAGAAGGGAGCTTCCTGGGGAGAAGGTGATTTGGCGCCCACGAGGTATGAATGGGGGCGGGCGGGGGGAATTGGGAGGGGAGTGGAACCATGTCTTACGGACGCATTTGTCTGAAATGTGAGGGAGAGTTACAGTTCTACCCTTGCCTATAGGCTTCTTGGCTTGGGTCTGTGTACTGAGGGTCGGGGATAGTAGAGTAACTTTGCTTCTCCCCAAATAGTGGGCGGGAGCGATTTCGGGCGAGGAGGGCGTGTTTTGAACTATAGTGGGCGTGAGCGATTTCGGGCGAGGAGAGCGTGTTTTGAAATACTGGGCGTGAGCTATTTCGGGCGAGGAGAGCGTGTTTAGCCAACCATGGTTTATGAATTATTCGGCACATGTCATTTCGGCCGAGGAGAAGGTGCACTTGGATGAAGTTACGAACCTACCCTCGATGTACAACGGGCCAATTGATGCATGTCCCACATAGGACAGTAATTTCGCGTCTCCCATTTATTTGCTCGGGCGAATTCCACCGAGCAGAGAGGATGTTTAATGGTTCATTCAAATTTT